>NC_047666.1:67192452-67454952 GCF_011762505.2 Arvicanthis niloticus | reverse complement strand
ATAGAGACTTATCATTTCCTTATTCTAAAAAGAGATACAAAAACTACAGACTCAGTAGGACTGAGGAGTTCTATAATTGTTACTTTATGTCATGTGGTCATTTTAAGATGGTGAAGTAACCTTAGTAAAGATGGCTGCTTACATCTTAATGAGGTCATCAGCCAAGATGGAGGAAAGCCACATGGTTGTTGTTATTTAGAAATATCTACTTTCTTAAGTAGAGTTGAATCGAATATATATATATATATATATATATATATATATTCTAAATTAGAGTTGAATCATACACATACATGTATATAGACTTTTAATCTTAAGGTTTTTGTTATGTTTAAAACCAAATTTTGATAGATTTTTTAAAATCATACCCAATGAATTTATGAACCCTGAGATAGAGTTACAGCATAGCCTTAAGAGACATTTTGAGAACAGAGCAGAGTAATCATAGCGATAAAAGAGTTAAGAGTGGAAAGTTGTAGAACCATAGAGAAAAAAAAAAAAAAAAAAAAAAAAAAAAAAAAAAAAAAAAAAAAAAAAAACGCTTTTGTTTGTGGCCTAAGTTGTTACAATCTACGAGAACTGAGAAATCCAGTGCACCGTTTGGGCCATTGGTCGGTACTGAGGCCAAGCTGTAGTGATAAAATTTGAGTCCATGGAGGAAGAGAGAAAAGGTCGCAAAACAGAATACTGAGTGAAGGCCATGGGTGTTCCTAATTTCCAAGAGGATGCTGAGAGCTGAAGATATAGGACGGCTGGCTGGAGCAAGATACAGTGTAGTGGGGCTGCAGGCTAGCTGTAGTTCCTAGGAGAAGAACAACTACAGGAAAGAGAGCTAGTAAATGTCTTTAGCCGAGAGACCCACACTGGTGTAGAAAGTTGCCCATGTAATAGATGACCAAAATGGCATAGTGGCAGTGACAAGGATCCACAGACACACTTATGGAGCTCCAAGTGGAGAAAGCAAGGCAAAGAGCCTTAGGCTGCAGCAAGTGGAACTGCAACTCCTGAGGGAAGTGAGAGCCAGTAAAGAAGGAAAGGGGAGAAGGCAGGAGAAAACAAGATGTTCCTGTGGATGCAGGAGCCAGAAGCATAGCAGGCTGCAGAGGAGCACACATGGAAGGGCTTAGCCGGCCAGAGCCTAGAGAGACAAGAGTGTGGGGTTTCACATACTGCTGGGGAGGCGAAACTCAGGGAGTGCTTGATTGCATCTCCCATCTCCCTGCACCACCACACAATGGGCTTTGGGGAAACTCAGGGGGGTGGGAAAACGCAGTCTAGGATGTGGGAGGCCAAAGCTGGGGTTCCCTGACTCCCCAGTATCCAGTTGCCACCACTGGGTCTTGAAGAGTTGGGAACAGAGCTGAGCTCCACTGAAGACTCTGATGAACCCACGGGGGAGGGGGGGTTGGGGAGAACTGCGGGGGGGGGGAAGGCGTGTCAGGGAGTGGGAAATGGGGAATGAGGAACTCCATCTTAGCTCATTTGTGAAAGGTTGTCTGAAAGCACAGAAGCCTTCTACTCCAGACTTAGGCATCAGCTCTGTAGGCGAAAGGCCTTCTCCATGCTCCCTGCAGCAGTTCTGAATGAAAGAGACAGTCCATGTTTATCCATACTGTTTACTGACTGTTCATCATGGAAAATGGATGCATACTACCTCCTCAGGGTGGACCAGAGATTAAATATCTTTTGCAGGGAGGAATGTCTGGGAAGGGAAGCTTATTGGCTAAACCCTCAGGGCCCCTAGATCCCTCATTAGCATGGAGAGCTCTGTTTTGGGCTATGTACCACAGGTCATGTTCCCTGTTAGATGTCCACGCAGCTCAGAACAGATTGCTCCAGACCACACAGTTCCAAAGGGGGGTGGTTATTCAGGAGATAGGGCAAAGGTGGGGGGAAGAAGAGGGGAAGAAGAGAAGTAGAGGCCGGCCATGATCACGTGGAGAGAGAGGAAGAGAAAGGGGAGGGGGGAGGGGACAGAGAAGCTAGAGGCAAGAGAATAAGAGGGTAAGAGAGAGTAAGAGAGAGAGGAGGGGGCAAGCAGCCCCTTGTATAGTAGGCCAGGCCTACCTGGCTGTTGCCAGGTAACTGTGGAGGTGGAGTTTAGACTGAATACTAACATTCCCTATGTGAGAAGCATGGCACTTGTTCCAGGCCAGGAATATAATAGAGAGCAGGGAGCCACCTACCATCTCAGGTGGGTATGTGAGTGCCAGGAAGTCCGAACCCACTCAACTGTATCAAGTTTCCTGGCATGGTCCACTGTCCCACACAAAAGGAGCAGTTAAAAGTAGATAGTGTGAAATTGCAGCTGGAGAGTCAGGTTGGAGAATTTAGAATCATACTTTGTGGGTGGCAGAAACAAATGATCCATACATACCTTAGGAGCATCAGACCAGCATCTTGGTTTGGAACAGCCATGTTCCTTGGGGAGGTAACTTACTTATGCCAACCCCAAGTTCAGGGCTGTGTAAATAAATAAATAAATAAATAAATAAATAAATAAATAAATACAGAATAAATACAGAAATATAAATGAAAGGAAATATGACTGGTCCTAGGTTTGTTGGAAGAGAAAGTTTATTACAGATATGTGAGAGGACAGAGCCAGAGGCAGGGACATCTGGGAGAGTTTAGAAAGGATATGACCAGACTGAACTGGGCTGTGTGGGAAAGGGAAGATGGGAAGGAAGAGAGGGAGAACAGGGGAACCAGTTAAGACTGGCAAGAGGCTCAAAAGAGAGTAGGCCAAAAAAAGAGGAGGGGGAATAAAATTTAACAAGGCTAGTTAATCAAAATAATTAGATTATATAGGGAAGGGCAGCTGGGGGAATGGGAAGTCCAGCCCCTGGGCTGGAGACAGTTTAGGGAAGGGACAACAGAGTATGCCAGCCAGGAGGGCCCAGTGACAAGTAGGAACCAAGGAAACAAAGCCTGCTGGCCAGGCATCCTTTGATATGTTAAATAGACACCTTGGTCATTTGAGGTTTGAAGCCAAAAGTCTTGTCCCAGCCTGTTTGTTGATGCTAAGTAAGTGATAAGGGGCAACAAAATTTTCCTCTATGACTAATTTCCATGGACACTGGGGCGTTGTTGCTGTTCAGAGAGTTGGCAAGAAAGCTGGATTATTAGTCAGTTCCGGGAAGGGTAGGCTGTTTCGCTTGCTGATCAGGCTGTTTCACTTGCTGCTCAGGCTCTGTGGAAACTTCTTGGGCCAGGGACTTGGATCAGTCTTTGAGGCTGGGCCCCTGGGGACAGCCACTTTGAAGTAGTGGAAGATGCAGATTTGGGGAAACACCTGGAAGCTGGCCAGTTACTGGAGTCGACTGCAGCTGATGTGAAATCTGTTGGGACAGATAGAGTATGAGAGAAGGTAAAGTTAAGGCGTTTAGGGGAAATGTTTTTTAGGTATATACATTTGAAACTTTGAGGCTCGTGGTCCTGGTAACTGGGGAAGGGGAGTCCCAAGACCAGGAGAGAGGGAGATCTCACCCTCAGGAATAGGGTGTTTTGATTCGCATTTCCACAAGGGAAAGAATTCTTAAACTTTTATTTTTATATACTTTAAATCACTTTTTCTTGGGCCTTAATAAATTACATAAAACACTTTTTAAGGTTCTCATAACTCCAATGTTTTTATATCCAGTTATTTACCATGAGGTAGTTGAGAGTTGAGTGCAGACTTTGTAAAGCAATTCCCTTAAATAAACAAATAATAAATAAATAAATAAATAATAAATAAATAAATAACAAAAAAAATTATCTTTGGAACCTGTTTTGTGAGTTTACCTCTTTCTAACAAGGTGGCTTGTATCAAGCCAAAAGGGAAATCTCCAGCACCCCCAAAAAGGGCAGTCCCACTGACTAGGTCCAAGAGCACTGTCTGGGCTCAGTGGGGGCTGGAAGCTAGCTGGGTAAACAACAGGATAGCTGGTGAGTGAATCAGACACCTCAGAGACTGTGAGATAAGACTATGAGATAAGAGTCCCTCTGGCTCTCTGTTCTGTATACTTTGGCATGAATCCATGTGGCACAAATCTGCATATTAAAGTTCACAATACCCTCTGGCTCTTCTTGCTGCTTCCTCTACTCTAATCTCCCAAACTGGTCCTGAAGAATGAAAAATTATAAAAATCATCTTTATACATATATAGATGTTTTTAAAGTTCTTTTAGGGACATGGAAACTTTTCTCTGAAACAAGCCAGGCCAGTTTCAGGAACTGGCTATAAATAATGAAAGTCATTCAGGTGGTAAAAACACAATGACAGGGCTATGGTTCTACGGCTGGAGCTAGTGAGAAATAGTTAATAAATAGTTGACAGGGTAGGGCAGTGACATGGTAAAACCACATTTTTGAGAAAAATGATTGTACTGAGTAATTTCCATGGCTATTAACCTTTTAGAGTGGGTTTCTCTGGAATGTTTCGCTATTCTTATGTTATGTATCCTTGGCAACCCCTCCCCACCTCCCCACTCCCCTGGTTTGTGATTTTCCTCTTTAAAAGACCCCTTAACCCATCACTTGGGGCCAAACCTTGCTCTTGAGAGAGAGCTTGTGATTTGACCGCCGGCCAATTTCCCTAATAAAGCCTCTGCTGATTGCATCCAGGTATGGTTTCTTGTGATCTTTGGGTGGTTGTGATTTCCTGAGATTTGAGGAAGGGTCTCCTGAGTTTGGGGCTCTTCAGTCCAGTTCACAGGCTCCCTTTCCCCCAACTCGGCAGCCATGGCCTCTCTTTATAACCAGGGAAGTTTTACCTTGTCTGCTCTTCTCTCCAATCTTTGGAGATATCCTGGCCATTGTTAGTCTACCCAGCTTCTCTCTGCCCCACCCCAACCCCCCAGAGGTAACTGCAGCTCCTTTAAAAGTCCTCAAATGCCTCTGGCTATTTTGTCTTCCATATTAACAATAAATCTTTTTTTTTTTTTTTTTTTTTTTTTTTTTTTTTAATGTGCCCATGGGAACAGTCTGGGTCGGAGTTTTCACTGCACCCTCTCTTATAGTTTGTTTCTCCATATGCAAATCAGAATCATTGAAACCAGGCAAGTGTGTGCATAGCTAGTAGAAGCTAAGAAAACCATAAAACATCCTACATACACATCCTGACCTGTGCTGTGGCTCCATATCTCCGGTTTTATGCCTGAAGCCTGTTTCTACACAATGATGAGCAACCACAGAGGTTTGACACTTTCAGAATACCATAATTATACAAGTGTGATACAAAACATTTGTGGTGTTGTAAGGACAATGCCTATTCCAGAGAGTGAGCGGGACTGCTACCCGCCATTTTGTGCGCGCCAAAAGCCTTTGTGCCAAAGATCTCTTCCTGCGGAAAAGAGGGCCACCAATGAATTCAAAAGTATTTTCGCGCCAAAGGGAGTGCCACCAATAGATTCAAAGAATAATGAGCTCCACCAATGAGAGATAACAAGATCATGCTAATTACCTAAGACCTATATTCTAGAAAGATAAAAAAGGTACGTGCTTTTGTTGTTGGTGGTGGTGGGGGGGAGGGGGTTCCCCATTGTTCCAATTACAGGATGGCCTCCAGTGAGCTGGATCAATAAACCTCTTGCTGTTGCATCGAGCCCCCTGTCCATGAGTGTTTCCTTGGGAGCATGTCTTCCCTGTTTGGATCTCAGGGTTCAACAGTGTGAACATAAAATGACTACAGGAAACTTCAAAAATATGCAGCAAATTCATGCAATTTATTCTGGAGTGGAAAGTGGTCAAGGCCATTCCTTGCTGAATGGTGTCTAACAATCTAAATAGTAGAGTTAAGGGGCCTGGGTGTGTGGCTCAATGACAGAATGCTTGCCTGGAGTGCACAAGTCACTGGGTTCAATTCTCAGCACAAAAAAAAAAAAAAAAAAAAAAAAAAAAAAAAAAAAAAAAAAAAAAAAAAAAAAAAGAAAGAAAGAAAAAAAATAGAGTTAAACAGACAAATAGGAAGAATGTTAAACTGAGGCAAGCAAATGTGGTCAGGTTAAGGGCCAGAGACTCTATAAGAAGTTAGAGGAAGTAAATAAAATAAAGTGGCTCCATTGTAGATACAGGCTTGGAAGTAAGGGGGCAATGAGGTGAAGCCAAGAAAGAAAGGGACTGGGAAAACAGAAAGGCCTTTGACTCAAAGAGTGAGCAGCATAGCCTGATATGAGGTTTAGAGAGAGGACTGATGTCTCAGCACAGTCCCAGCTCTGAGAGTGTGTTTGGTAAACAAAAGTAGACGTGAACAAAAGGCTCTCCTTGAAACCCAGAACAATAAAGTAGGTGCAAAGATGATGCAGCTAAATCAAAACTAATCAGATTCCTAAAACCTAAGTGAAGCCTTGACTTTTGAGGGACGGGGAGGATAAAGGCCTGGTGGACTCTGAGGGCTCAGCTTAACTAGTTCAGGCAGACTTTTAAAACATACTGAGCCAGTCACTTTAGTAACACGAAGAAGTAAATACCCCTTAAGTGCTCATATAGAAATGTCCAACATCCATCCATTTAATAAGGTGCAGTTTGCAAATGAGGGTTTGGAGATGGCGGATACATGGATGATGGTAGGAAGTGGATGAGTTCAACCAGCAGTTGTGTATTAGCAGATGCAGGCGAAACTCTGAGGAATCTCTGTGTTTAAGAGAACAGAAAAAGCTGCAGAGAGAACCAGAAGCGTGTCAGAGACAACAGGCTGATGTTTCAATGAGGGGATCGATTAATACCAAGCAGAGTTGTCAAGAGCTCCAAAACTCTAGAAAGTCACTGTTGGACTTCCCTGGGAGTCAGCTTCTGTGGTCTGATGACAACATTGTACTGAAATAGGTAAAACAGAAACCCGATGTAAGAGGAACTTGGAGTAGGAAGTAGACAGTGAAAAGCACAGATATTGGAAAAACTTTTCAGGAAATTTTTCTTAAAAGTAGTAGGAGAAGCTGAATTGAAACAGGAAACCACCTGTGGTTATGGGGACATTTTCTCTCTTCTTCACCCATTCCCCCCAGAATATTTCTTTCTTTTCTTTCTTATTATTTATTATTGATTTAATGTATATGAGTATACTGTAGCTGTCTTCAGACATATGAGAAGAGAGCATCAGATCTTATTACAGATGGTTGTGAGCCACCATGTGGTTGCTGGGAACTGAACTCAGGACCTCTGGAAGAATGGTCAGTGCTTTTAACTGCTGAGCCATCTCTCCATCCCAGAAACATTTTCTGGTAATTCCTGCAAGTTTGGTCATGATAGAAAGGGGGAGTGTGAAAGTCAAAGAAGAGGTTACCTTGGAAAATCTTAAAAGGCTGAAGTCTAAACTACAGACTAGGAGATTAAATTTATTCAGAAAAGAGAGAGAGATGGTTTTACTCACTATAAGCACAGGAACAAGCAGCCAGCTGTGCAGACTGAATGGTAGACAGTTGGAAAGTCATCTAATGGTGTCTCTTTTCATTCTTAAAATAAAATGAGATCTTTTGCAAGAGGTCAGTGAAAGTACTGAATATTGAAAGGTTTCCTCTTAAGTAACCATTGTCAATAATAGATAATGAGATACCTTGCCAGTTACACGGGTGGCCTAAGGGCTCAGCTAAGACTGAGTGGGTGTTTACACTTATAGATATATATTTACATATTATTAGAATCACAATACACTTTAGAGACAGAGGCAGGAGGATCTCTGAATTAGAGGCCAGCCTGGTATATATATGAGTTCCCAGACAGCCAGGACTACATAGTGGAAAAAAAAAAAAAAATCTCCACAGTAGCTGATTCTTTTCTAATAAGAGAATTACCTATGATCATTCAAACATTGTCCCCTGTAGATGAATTTTGACAAATCCAATAATTGTGAATGGAACACTTCTCAGAAAAAACACCCTTTCTTGTTATCAGGGCACAGGTGTCTTCTTCAACCTGGCCTGTGACTTGAAATCTGCAAAGGAAAAGGCCACACATTAGTGACTCTTTCGAGGACAGGGCTCCAACCCAGATACCCACCCTCTGCCAAATGTTTTGTATTTTCCTTCTTCTCCAAGGCAGAGACCTCAGATAGTGTGATGTTCAGACAGGGAATGAACATTTCAAATCCAGAGCCAGTTACCCTGGATGCTGTGCAGCACAACAGAATCAATAAAGGAGATCCTGCCTCAAGAAGATAGGACAAACACCTCCCAAAAGGTGCCCTCTGCACATGGCCACTGTGGCATGTATGCACACATCACACACACAAATACACACACATACATGAACACATACATGCACACATGCATACACACACATACATAAATATAAGTAAATACATATTTTGCAAAGAAAACACCCTCCCTCATTGCTATAAAAAATCTTCTAGATTCCAAAGGTAATAATAACTAAACATAAGCCCAGTCTTTAGTATATTGTGACCATGCTAAAGATGCAGGGCTGAAGGCAGAGCTAAGTAAAGAAATGTCCTCTATACCTTTATTCTACAGTATTGAGACTGGTCTTATCTGTTTTAGATAAATAAATGTCAATGCAATTTCTTGGCTGGTAGCTAATCTTGCTGACAACTTGATACACTTGGGAAGAGGGAACCTCAACAGAAGAACTTCCTCCATCAGAATGGCCCATGACTCTGTCCATGGATCATTTTCCTGATTGATAATTGATGGAAGAAAATATAGCCCCCTGTGGGTGATGCCATCCCTGGGCAAGTGGTTGTGGGGTATATAAGAAAGGTAGCTAAGCAAGCCATGGCCACTGCTTCAGTTCCTGCCTCCAAGCTCCTGCCTTTCTTGGTTGAATTCCTCCCTTGGTTTCTCTGGATGATGGATTTGGTTGAGAAGTATAACCTAAATAAGCCCTATCCTCCCCAAGTTGCTTTTGGTTGTGGTGTTTATCACTGCAATAGAATGCAAACTAGGATACATTGACTATAATTTTCCAGCCCTAATTCTTGCATGATTAAATTAAGTGAAATTCTAATTAGGACCATACATTATTTTAGGATCCTGTGGTTCTCTAAGACAGATTTTATGAACTTTCACATATTACCAGGTATCAAACCCTTCCATCCTGCAATCATCTGACCACTTGAAGTTCCCCAGAGCTACCAGTAGAGAGTGGTCTGTGGAGGTCTTATATTTTCCAGTCATATAAAAATACCAAACACTCACAACTGTGGGTGTAAAGGTGTGCCATCAAGCCAGGTCCATGTTTCCTGTGGGTCTGTAATGTTCAATCCAATCCAAAAGTACACGCCATCATGTATTTTACTCTGGATAAAATCCTGAGAATGGAGACCCAGAGGAAAACAGCTGAGTGTCAGCTACGAAAACACTTCTGACTTCTTTTGTCCAAACCTAAAAAGATTTTAGTTCTCATCTTTCCAGCCAGGAAAGCTGTAAGAAGTCTTCTGTATGTTTAGGAAATGAAATCTATATTATGAGATTTTTCGGTTGTGTGACTCTTCTATCCATTGTATGATGGAACTGAGGTGGATACAAATAGCAGTCTACAAAAAGGTACAAAGGAGACCAAATGGCTCAGTTAAGAGAACTGGCTGCTCTTCCAGAGGTCCTGAATTCAATTCCCAGGAACCACATGGCAGTTCACAAATATCATTAAAGGGATCTAATGCCCTCTTCTGGCAAGCATGTGTACATGCAGACAGTGCAATAATACATAAGGGGGAGGGGAGGGAGGGAGGGAGGAGGGAGGGAGGGAACCAAAAGGTGACAGATTATGCTGACTTTAAATGAATGAAAAGACAGGTGACCCCAGACTATATACCTGTTCTAACTAAAAATCATCTTCCCGATGACCAAGATTCTAGACATACTGCCAGGAATTGTCAATGTTTTACATTTTATTTATTTCATTACAAGTTTTGAGACAGGTTCTCACTGCATATTGTAGGCTAGCCTAAAACTTACCTACCTCAACCCCTTTAAAAGCCACAGTTTCCCAAATGCTGGGATTGTAGGAGAACCTATCTTCCATATCTAGCTAAACTGGGAATGTTTTGATGCGTCACTCAGAACTCCTCTCAACCTCTATGGAGGAGGACATAATTGGTGATAAATTGTCCTAAGAACCTGACTTTGCCACTTACCAGTACAGTAACATAACCAGCTTATGCCCCTAGGGAAATTGTGTAATATCCCCTGTAGCGATGGGAAAATTCTGTCTCACAAGTTTAATCTTAGAGCTAATGGAGAGTATAATTGTGAATTGCATGGCATGGTGCCTAGCACGAGATAGGCATTCAACAAATGACAGTATCTGACAGCAGAATAATTACATTATCATGAAGTTCACCCACATCTTCCCGTTTAGAAGGGACTACACTTCCGGAGGAGGTCAGCTCTTACCAGTTCTGCTTTGTCTTTGATCACCAAGAGATGTGATTTCTCTACTGCGCAGGATATTTCACTACCAATCCATGAATTAAAGTTCATGTAAAACTTGTAGCATTTCCCTTGTTTCTGCAACCAATCATCAGGGCAGGATTTTCCTAGAAGGAAAAAAGAAAAAAATGTAGGAAGGAATAGAAATGAGAAAGAAGTTTTAAGACCAAATGCAATTGTTGTATTAACTTTTAAACTTTAAAAGACAAAAAAAAAAAAAAAAAAAAAAAAAAAAAAAAAAAAAAAAAAAAAAAAAAAAAAAAAAAATGGGCCCACAGAGATGGCTCAGTGGTTACCAGCATTTGCTGCTCCTGCAGAGCACTCAGGTTCAGTGCCCAGCACCCATGTGTCAGCTGTAACTTCAGTTCCAGGGGAGGGGATCCAATGCCCTTTTTGGCCTATGTAGGCACTTGTCTTAGTCAGGGCTTCTATTCCTGCATAAACGTCATGACCGAGAAGCAAATTGGGGAGGAAAGGGTTTATTCAGCTTACACTTCCACATTGCTGTTCATCACCAAAGGAAGTCAGGACTGGAACTCAAACAGGTCAGGAAGCAGGAGCTGATGCAGAGGCCATGGAGGGATGTTACTTACTGGCTTGCTTCCCCTGGCTTGCTCATCTTGCTTTCTTATAGAACTGAAAGACTACCAGCCCAGGGATGGCACCACCCAAAAGGGGCCCTCCCCCCTTGATGACTGTTATATAGTTATATGCGAAGTCTTTTCCCAAATTTTGAAAACCTGAGAATATATGAAACATTTTTCTTACCAAAACTTAAGACAGATGTAAACTTATTAACTTCATAGTCCTCATTGTATTAAATAAAGACAGTAAAGATAAGGTTAATAAAATACAGAGAAGCTGAAGTTTAGCTAACTGCCCCAGAGTCACGCAGCTGATTAGTTAGTGGTGGGCAGGGAAAGTTAAAGCAACATCGCTGCATTTGAATAGACTGCAGAAGAGATCAGCAAGGGCTTCTAAAGCACAAAAGGATGAATTCTCCCAGACGTTGATCTCTGATCCATGGTCTCTGTCTGTCCTTAACCAAACTGTTCCAAAACAGTGGTCAGAGGATAAAGTGTCTCTTCTACCATCTGAACAATCAAGATACGATAATTCAATCTTTATTTACTTATTTAGTGCACGTGTGTGTGTGTGTGTGTGTGTGTGTGTGTGTGTGTGTGTGTGTGTGTGTGTGTTTGCATGCACACATACTCCATAGCCCACATACGGAAGAATCAGTTCTCACTTTCACCCTGTGGGTCTCAGGGATGGAACTCAGTTTGTCATGCTAGGTAGCAATTGCCTTACCTGCTGAACCATGGGGCCAGCCCACGAAAAACAATTTTTAAAAGTAGAATTCTTAAAAAATATTTTAATCTTTTTACAATACACCTGGTCCTTGAAGTTTTGAAGTAATGACCCGCAGGTGTTTAAAAAAAGACACATGGGATCGAGGGGATGGGGATGAAGAGAGGTAAGGAAGCAGTTCTTTTCATATTTCCCTTTCAATACATAAAAATATATCTCCTCTCAAACACTGCAGGAACATCATAATATAGTCAAGCCTCAGAAGCCACTAGATTTATCTCCATGAAAAGAAAAAACTCAACACTAAAATAAGCCATTATTAAGAAATGAGTATAGTGACTGGAATGATGGCTCAGCTGTTAAGAGCACTGGCTTCCAGAGATCCTAAGTTCAAGTCCCAGCAACCACATGGTGACTCACAGCCATCGATAATGGAATCTGATGCCCTCTACTGGCATACAGGTGTACATGCAGATAGAGCACTCATACATAAAAGAAATGAGTCTAAATGTTTTAACTGAAGTAAGTATTTATGCCTTAAACTGCAGTTACATAAATTTTGGTTATTTTACTATCTACTGAATATTTTAAATATTCAAAAATATTTTCAAAAGCTTGATACATATCAAAGAGCATTAATGTGAAAATAGAATCTACAAATACATTTTACATAAATTTTATACAAAAGCTAGCTATTGAGACTGGGAGACTGTTCTTAAATAAATGCAGAAATGTATTTGTTAGTCTTGTTTTTTAATGTTAGACAAGATCTCCTGTGTAGCTCAGGCTGGCATAGAATGATTGGTGATCCTCCAGCCTCAGCCTTTTGAATGCAAAAGAAATCTGTAACTGTCATAAAGGGTTTGGGGGGCTCACTGGGTGACAGAGCCTCACTGGGTGACAGAGCCTGTCACTAAGCCTGTCAATTTAAAAGAAAAAAATTCCCATAGGTTCGGACCTCCTCAAGCACACTTTGGCACATGTGACCACATACATATAGATACATGCTCACAAACTTGCTTTTAAATTAAATAAAATATGAGGATTTCTTCCTTCCCTGCTCCCAGGAAGCCAGGGCAAGCAGGTAGTGAACTAGTCGCTTCGCTTCTTTTGATAGCTCCCATGTGAATTCTTAGAACTTTCGTGAATTTGTCTTTTGCCCACTTAATTTGCTTGATCCTAATAGCAAAAGCTGAAAGAATAGAAGAGGAGATTTCCCTTCTCAAAATGCAGTGATGTGAGCCACTTACCTGTGGAATTCATTCTATCCTGTTGTTTGATGGGAGAAATATCCGTACAGCTGCAACATCTGGATATGTTATTACCGAGTATTCCCTCATTATGCTTATGACTTAAGGAATATACACTCAGATGACTTAGTAAGAAATAAAAAATCATAATGCTAATTATTTTTCTACACATACAAGTCCGTACCCCTTCATTTTAATAAAATTGCTATCGGATAGACAAACTGCTTGTCAAGAAAGGGTCTGGTCAATAATATCTCCATCTTTTAATTTTACAAAGGACATGTGAATTTAGAGATGAGGTCTCTCCTCACCAAGACTCTTATGAAGACACAAAATAACATTATCTAAATTAAATCAAGATAAATAAAACTTTTCTTTACCTGTATTAAAGATTAAGACCGTCAGTTTTCTTTATATCTATTAAAATCTGCTAATGTGGTGGACCAGAACTCTATGTGAGCTTAAGTTAGTCATAGGATCAATAAACTGCTCAGTGTCCTCATATGCCCCCAAAGGCATGCACTTCACAGACCCTGAAGGTTCGCTTGAGACTTAAACATAAATCAATTATTTATCACAATTCCTAACAAGGGATATCTGCAAATGGAAGCAGCAACAAGGATAACTGTATGTTTTCACTTGTGTGCTTTCGACTTCAGCAACACATCTTAAACTTAATCTGGACCTAGCTTTTCAGCCAGCTGGTACGTTTTCTCTCAAATTTCAAACCATCAAACTTCGTGATATACTCTGAGGATGAAGCCGGCTTCCATCAAACAAGCAACAACAAAAGTCCCCAGTCAAGAGTATCTGAGATGAACATAAACTTAATTGTCTTGAAAAATGGATTTATTGAGTTTCAGAGATCGACATGGTTTATTTGCTATCATCAAATAGTCTTTTTATCCTGGTAATTTAATCCTAGCATCACACTTCACAGAGTAGAGTGGGTTGTTTAGCTTTTGTGTAGCGTATTAACTAACTTACTCAGATACTATTCAAAAGAATTGAGTCACAGGAAGAAACACCAAGTAATGCCAAAATAATTGAGTGAAAAGTAAAAACAGAAAACCCAATTGTCTGAGGAGGTACATGAGCAAAACTCATTTTAATCATCTTCTCAAAACCAAGCATATTTGTATTGACTGATGAAACAAACTCTGTGCTAATCATTATAATTGTGTATTTTGCTTTAATAAATATAAGGCTTTCTTAACCTTCAATTCAGCAAAAAGAATAACTCAGTCTAAACATATTTATAAATATGTTTTATGTGCCAAGAATTAGACTGCTATGACTGTTATGGATAATGACTCATTCAAGTAGGTCGGTAGATAGATGTCATTGAACATTGCCAAGTAGGTAACAATATTCTTCAGACTAAGCTAGTTTAAGTTCTAAATATTAACACTGAAGGTAGAATTAAAATAAATTCCCCACTAATGCTGGATGGTTAATCCCAGCACTTGGGAGGCAGAGGCAGGCAGACAGATATCTGTGAGTTCCAGGACAGCCAGAGCTATATAGAGAAACCCTGTCCTGGAAAACAAACCAAACCAAACCAACCAACCAACCAACCAAACAAACAAACAAAAGAGTCCCCACTAACATTCTAGCCATAATAGTCAGTCATCAAGATTCCTACCTTTGTATGTCCGCTTGTGTTGGCAGTGATAGGAACGTTTTCTAAGCCTCCTTACGGTTGTTCTTTCTCTGTGTGGCATCTGTCCACCCATCCTATAAATAGAATAATTCATTTTTGAATGAGAAGGAAACAGAGACATTGTCTAACAACAAAACAAAAAAAGTGCATATAAACTTGTAGCACCAAAACACAGTCTATAACCGTAAAACCACAAAGGATATGGTTGGAGAAGTAAAGGGGAAATTTTTGTGCTTTAAACCACAAATTTTCTTTTAGCAAAGATTTTAGATGTGCAGAAAAATTGCTGAAAGTTCTCCTGTATCCAACACTAAGCTCTGTACTATTTATTTTCTTTCCTTGCGAAGACAGTCAGACAAATGCAGGAAAAGTAAACACGCTGCTTTTATGATAAATCAGTGCTTATTCCTAATTAAACTCTCGTTCGGATTGTGCCTGTTCCCTGCGTTTTAGGACTTCCGTGTTTATAGTGCAGCACAGTGCTTTTACTCCTCCTACTATATGTCTTTGGGACTCTCTTAGTTCTGACAATTCTTATCCTTTCCTCACTTTTTGACTATTTTAAAGGCTTTGAAAAGTGCTCATACGATATTTTACAGAAAATTCTCAAGTTGAAATAGCCAGATATTTTTCTCACGATTTTACTTTGGTTATAGAACTCACGACGGAGTTGTCATTCTCAATAAATCCTCTAGAGGGCGCAAATCATCAGCATAAATAGCGTTGTTGCTTTAACAACAAATCACAGCCAGATAGCATTTGTCAGGTATATTGACCAGAAAGTTTCTCTACCCGCTGTCTTTGGGGAAATTTATTTTTTTAATCTTCTATAAGCATTCACGTGACGAATTCCATAAGACTTAGGTCCAGGCTCATACCCCAGACTGTCTAGCTTTATACTTAAAGAGTTAAACTAGCGTTCAGAGAGGCTCTTCCTTTCTGTACTCTGGCCATGAGTGATGATTCCTCAATGCATTATGACTTGATTTCGAGAACTTCTTTAATGTTAGCATTCTAATAGGCATCTGCTGACATCTCAGTGCTGATTTTATTTGCATTTCCTCAGTAACAGGCGATGCCGGGCATGTTTACGTGCTAATTGTCCTACCGTGTATCTCCTTTGGTGCATCCATATGGAGTGTAGGCTCAGATCTAATTTGGACTCTGTCTTTCCTTATGATATAGTATCTGGAGCTGTTTCAACATGGGAACATAGATTTTATTGTTTGTACTTTGCAAATAGGTACTACCAGGTTGCAAAATATGTTTTCAACCTCTTTAAACTGTCTTATACAACCGTGGTTTTGCGATTCAGATAAATCGAACTGGTTTTTTTCTCTTTCATGGACTGAGCTTTATACATTGTGTATAAAACCTGTTTACCAAATCAAGTTTATATAAGTCATCACTGCTATTTGCTTCGGAGAGTTTTATAATTCTGAATTTTTATAGTTAGTTTTCTCTTAAAAATTATCTTTTGTTTAAAGTGCAGAATTCTTAAGAGCTCTTTAAAATTTTTATACATTGAAACTTAAATTTTAGCACTATTTATCACATACACATGTGCGTGTATGCATACATACACACTTTTTGCTGTTGTGGTTTGCTAAAAACAGAATCTGTGGTATTCTATGGGTTCTATGGGGGGTAAGCATTTCCTATTCTGTGTATTTATGCATCTGTTTCTCCTTTTTTGGTTTTTGGTTTTTGTCTTTGAAACAGAAACTTACGTAACCCAAATTAGCCTTGAACTATACATGTAGGCAAAGTTTACCTTCAGAAGACTTTATCCTCATGTCTATACCCCACGAGTACTAGGATGACGGTATGCCTATGATTCATGTATCAGTGTGTTCTGTAGTGTCCTGCTGTTTTAAATACCCTTGATCACAACATTAAAGATGTTATGAATTACCCAAACTTTTTTCTTCTTTCTAAAAATTGTAGTGATTATTCTATTTCTACTTATTTAAAATTAGTTATTCAAAGACTTTAAAATGATTTGAGAATTTTATTTAAGATTCTAAACCATAGACAAAATTGGAGAAATTTGACATCTCTTTAGGAGTTTGTAGTTTCCTACATACAGATCATATATATTTACGTCTAAGTATTCTTAATGTTTGGTGCTATTGTAAATTGCACTTATAAATATTAAATTCTAATTATTTGTCATTAATATGTAGAAAACAATTAGCTTCTTAATGTTAGCCTTGATCCCTGCACATTTGGGATTCTCCCTTTCTAGTTTTGAGAAATCTTTATATTGGTTTTAAGGTGGTCTACCTGGACAATCATATAATCTACTATAAGAAATTACTTAATAAAAGAATAAATAAGTTAGCATTCTCTCCCTTCCAACAATCTCATAATTAAAAAAGAAATTCTTTACTTCATTCTTTTCCAGTCTGTATACCTTTTAGCTTTGTTCTTATATGAAGCCAGGACTTCTCTTCTTCACAATGAGCTGAGACTTCCAGTCTAGTGTGAAAACAGGTAATGAGAATGAATGTTTTTGCTTCAGATACTAGAGTAAGACATACCTCGTCTCTCACCTTGAAACCCCATGTTAGCTGAAAGCTTAGGCAGGCAGATCTCCTGTCATTCCAGGCTAACTTGTTTCATATAACAAGTTCCAAGCCAGCCTGGGCTACAAATTGAGACACTGGATAAAGGAAATGAGAGAGAGAAGACAGAAAGAGATGAGACTGAGAGACAGAGAGACAGAGAATATCACTTACACAATTGCACAATGCAGAGCCAGACCAGTTTTTTTTTTTTTAATAAAGTTGGGAATATTATTTCTGTTCCAACAGAAGAGAAAATAGGAAGATGCAAAATCGTGAACCAGAATGCAGACCTGGTGGCACATATCTGCAGTTCCAGGGTGGGAGTCTGAGACAAGAGAATGCAAAGCATAATGGGCTACTAGCAACACCTTGTCTCAAAAAGACAAACAAAAACTTTAAGTAGAGAATGCATAGAACAATCACTCTGTGACCCAAATTCTAGACCCATTTGGTCCATTAACCAAGAGCCCTGCTCAGATTTTTAGACTTTTTTTTTTTTAATATATCAAATAAAGGCAGGATGGTAGGGCAACCACAGCCAGCTCCTTGCTAGCAGCATTGGTTTCTTAGACACACTGTGGTTTATCTAGATTTTTATCATACGTTTCCTGTGCCACCCCGATTTGTTCAAAAATTTGCACAAGCCTTAATTGTTTAGGCCAGCATGCACAAACGTGCATATAGCAGAGTCTGCATGCTTGAGGGGCAGGAACAATAACAGAAGAATCACATGGAAAGGGAGATTGGGAATCCAAGAGGATTCTTTAACAGTATCTCCATTTGGAGGGGTGGTTGGAAGGGATGGAGAAACAGAAAGCTGAATACAGAAACCTGGAAAGTAAGAATAACAATGAGCTTAAAGACAGTGCTGAACATTGAATGTGCACATGTGAGGAAGTTCACTTGATGCCTAGTGCGGGTTGTTTATACAAACGTGGTCTGCATATATACAGGTCAAAGGGGGACATTAGATCCCTCTGGGCATGGGAGTTAGAGATGATTGTGAACCCTCAGGTTGGTGTGGGAATTGAACCCTGGGTGTTCTGCAGTCAAATATACAAATAAAGCAACAAATATAAATGACCTCAGCCATGTTTCCATTCTCTGTTAATAATTCTGATTGACCTTAAGAAAAATAAAGAAGCTGAGGAGGAGGGCGACCCCAGAGGAAGACCAACAGTCTCAACTAACCTGGACCCCTGAGATCTCTCAGATACTGAGCCACCAACCAGGCAGCATACACTAGACAATCCCAATTCCAAATCAAAGCACGCATTCCTAGAAGCTTTGCAGAAAGAAAGCCCTTCTCAGAAAACCAAATCTGATCTGTGAAATGGGAGATAGCTTCTGTTGTCCACACATTACCTGATCTTGCCTGATCTTTGAAGGTAGTGCTTTGTTCATTTAAAATGGTATCTAATTATTCTACTAGCTCTTAATTTGATCAGCCAGCCCCCCCCCCCAATAATTAAGACTGGGTCCTAATAGATTTATTTAGTCAGCTTTAGCACAATTACTGGGGTAGCCCTAATCTATTTTCTATACTAGACTGTCTACTTCCCAGCTGTGTTCCCAAGTACTTGCTGTTTGAGTTTTATGGGGCTGCTTTTGTTCCATCTTGTAGGAGGAGCTAAGGTGGGAGGAGTAAGGAGAGGAAAAGGAAAAGGAGGAGGAGGACCTAGGGAGAGCAGAGATGTAGGAGCATGGAGAACCACACAGGTATGGAGAGCAGTCTCAGGTAACAACTTTTATTTAGATTAGCTAATTGGGAAACAGCTATCTTTGTATGGGCATATTGTTATTGAGCATTACCAAGCATATAACCCCTTTGATTAATATTTAAGCATTAGAGTCTCATTTTTCTACCAGGCCCGCGTGGATGGTGAGATGGTCTGGGCAATGCCTGGCCTTTCAGAGACAGCATGGTAGATTGGCAGAGCCATCTCACATGCTGGTGTCTCGTGTGTGGCAGGGCTGGTGCTTCTGGCTGGCCATTTCTAGTTGTGGGGTGCAAGTGGCCTCTGGCCACAGAACATGGTGGCTTAGCTAGGCAGAGACATTGCAGCTTAGATAGTTGGCTTGACCAGCAGGCATTTTTAAAATTATTACTGCAATGCCTTCTGTCTGTACACAGTAGCCATTTTACTGGGCCACATGCTCCTTGTCCAGCACATTTAATGGATGCTTACACCATTCTCCTGCTTGCTCCTTCTTTTTTCTTCTTCTCTCTGCCCCTGATCCCTACTTGCAACCACAGCCCAGTAAAATCTTGCCTACCTGTATTCTCTCCAGTAATTGGCTGTAACGACTTTTATTTAAGCAGCCAGAGAAGATAGGCAAGCAAAGTTTATACAACATCATTCGTGTAACAGATAACATGCTGGTGGGACTGCGACCAGATCTTGGGGGCCAGTATTTAGCATTTGAATACATAGCAGCAATAGACTAACCCCAACAGTGCTCAGCCAAGGGCTCTCCAGGACTTGGACCATGAACTTGGCCACATAGATGTCTTTTTTATTTCATTGTGTTGATGAAAATGCCACACAGCTGCAGATAAACTATGGAATGAAAATTGATGTAGAATTATTTCAGGACTATCATAGCTTCAGAGGTAAGACTCCAGTACCATGACATTTTGAATTGGTGACCTTGATTCGCTGTAGAATGTGGCACGTGGCAACGTGTTTTGAAATGATTTAGACACAGAATGTTGAAGATTCTTGCCACCAATGAAGCAAAGCGTTGTGAGTCCTGGCATTTGAATGTGTGAGGAAATAATGAGATGATCCGGATGGATCAGTCTGAAGCTGAAACCAAAGACTGATGAAAGCCTGAATTTGCACTGGAAGCTTCCAAAAATACACAGATTTTAAAACAAACAAGCAAGCACGCAAACACATACACAAACAGATTCTTGGTTCCAATCTCAAAAATCTAAACCAATAGATTTAGGACAATGTATAAGAATGTGTATTTTAAACTTTAGCCTCCTCAGAGAACTGGGGTACATTTATCAAAATTTCTAACTTGAGTTTGGAAAAACAAAATCAGACAAAAATATATGTCAAAATGCTAGTAGTTTCCTCAGATAGTTGAAAAAAAAAAAAAAAGAGGAGAAACTAGATCACACAGGCCTGAGTCCACTGCTTTTGGGGAATTTTCTTCCAATTAATTGATTAAATAATAAAGATGACAAGCCAATAGCTGGGCAAAAAGGAGGAGGCAGGCCTTCCAGGTCCGAGAGTGGAAGAGGGGATGCAGGAGGAAAGAACAGCTCCCCCCCCACCACCACCACTTTTTTTTAAAAAAATGTCGAGGCAGGAAGTAAGAGGAAACAAGATGGAGACCAGGAACAGTTAGATCTGATGGTGGCTTCTGCCACCAGAAGATTTCCAACATAGAATAGTTGATGAGTTTAGGATAATAAGATTCTGTGCCCAGTGGTTGTGTCATCTGTTGATTTTAAACTAAAATTGTCTGGTGGTTTCCACTCGCAGCGACTTGGGTGGGCCAGAGGGAAAGAACTTAGGGGGAACCGAGAGAGTGATCTCAGAGCTCTGGAAAGGCAGAGCCAGCCAGCGTTTGTGGGAGAGGCTTTGGCTAAAAGAAACACTTGGTCTTGGTCTCAGGCTATGCTCCAGGCTGGGAGCAGACCAAGACCGCCGGTTTCGTGTGGTTTGATTTTTAAAAACTACACGCAACAACTGCTGCCATTCTCCCCAGCACACAATACTACTCTATGAATCACCGCCAAGATTACCAGAAATGTCAACCTTGGGGACTTTTTTCTTTAACAATGTCTCACCATGTGACCCTGGCTGTACCAAAACTCGCTATTGTAAACCAGGCTGACCTTCGACTCACAGAGATCCTCTTTCCTCTGCCTCCTGAGTACTGAAATAATCTGGATTTGGAATTTTTTCACAAATAAACTTTGACTAATATGGGATTGATAGCTTTTTTGGAGGAAAAAAAAAATTATGCTGCTTTTTACGTAGATGTTACTCTCCAGGTCATAAATCCCTTTCTGTGCCCTATAACAATATTATAAGTTATCATTCTGTCAACATTCAAAGTCAGTGTTTTGTGCAGTTATTATGGACAGAATTTACAGTTTTTATAGATACATTGTTACTTCAGCCAGTTAGCAATATTGTATTGTTGTTGTTAAACTATTCAGGTGGATTCCACCAGTTCTTGTTGCTGTTCCCAACATGACTCACTATGACAGCACAGAACACTACTCCCTAAAATTCTTTGTATCACAACAGACAACTGGTTGAATGTTGGATAAAAATCCATTAAGAAAGTGAAGATAAGAAAGGGAAGTAGGGATAGAGAGATGGTTCAGTGGTTTAAAGCTCTGGCTGCTCTTCGAGACTTGGTTCAGTTCCCAGCACCCACACAGCACTTCACAACTATCTGTAATTCCAGCTCTGAGGGAGTTGATGGCCTCTTTTGACCTCTGATACATACACATACATGTCGTCTAAACAAGCATACACATAAAAGACACATAAAATAGAAGTAGTGAATGTAAAAGAAAAAGAACATAGACCACAATAAGAACAATCACACTAACTAAAGCCATCCTGAAATGACTGAACAAAGGACACCCCTCCCCTCGTTGGGAGCCGATTTCTTCCTTCATAGCCTCAGGATAGCTTCAGATATCTCCATTGGGTGAGAGAGTCAAAACAGCGAGCCCTCAAGAGCAGGAAGATGCTTGAGACTGTGAAATGCAAGACACTCTTCCAAGTCTTATCTCTTGCCTCTAATTAACTCTATTATAATTTGCACAGTCATGGAATGGTCCTCTCTGCACACATGCAAAGGTGAGAAGTCACATTCCGAAAATCTGACTTCGTGAACCGGATGTGACCCAATGGTAAAACGGCAGCCTTGCAGCCCAGATCAGGATCCTGAGTTTCATCCAGCAGCTTTTTGACCCGACCTGCGGGCCCTAGGTTATTCGTGAGGGACGAGGAGGATTGCAACCTGGAAGAACGGGCGAGAGAGAGAATGGACTCAAGGAAGCAAATGCTTGTCAAGAGTCATATATTTGGGCACCAAGTGCTTATTTATAATACATTTTTCAAAGGGAGGGGTAAGAGGGATCCAGGTGATGGGAAAGTACAGAATCTTCTCGGCCTGTACCCTGAAACAATGGCGGTCCAACTGCCTACTTCAAAAGATACGGTACACTGCTTTACATCTAAAAATCTATTTGTAACTATCAAGCAGAACCTTGTGGTTGCTAGGGAGATGAAGCTGCAGGAGACATTGTGCAGGTGGGGAGAAGTAGGGGGTGAGGGTAAGAGGCAAGGGTCCTGGCTTCTGACAGCTTTTCAAGAGTGAGGCTTCCAGGATCACCCAGGATTATCCTATAGAAAAGCACTCTCTGTTTTATAATGGTTCAGTTTACTTAAGGAAGAGAATTCAGGTCTTCAGGAGTTTACAGTGTCTGGCCATACCACGCGCACAGTCAGAAAAGGACAGAGAGTAAATGTGCGCTGCCGAGCACTTACACTGTCCAGAATCCCAACCCAGTGGTGCCACCATCAGCGCTGGGTCCTCCCACCTCCCTCAACATACTTGAGTAATTCCCAGGGGTGAATCTAGAGTCTTTCAAGTTGACAAGTAACCTAACTTTACAGAATCCATCCTCTTCTTTTTGTTGCATCTGCACCCCAGACTAGAGAATAAGCTTGTTCATTCAAAGAAACTCTTCTTCCCTTCAGCTTGCTGACCCATACACCAATTGTCTCCAGAAGCACCTTACTGGACATACAGATTTTCTATGTGTCTACTATCCCAATCAAGTTTACAACCAAAATTAGACAACATGTGGACATATGACTAGCATCCAAGTGTTAAAAACACCAACCAAACATAAGCTGATTATCTTTATTTATGATCCAACATACAAAATTTAGATCACACTACGAGAACACTAAATATATACAGATTGGCAAATTTTAGCACAACCGAACACTTAAATACCAGTGAGACTGTGAAGCAACTGGACTGACAGTCTGTCCTGGGCCGGAGGAGAAAATGGATGCACAATTATTTGACAGGGTAGTTTAATAATAGCTAGGAAAAGTCATACCAAAGCATTCTCATTTCACAGATTCTACTCTTGCATCTTTTTCTTAGGAAACAAATAAAATGGCAGGGGTTATATTTACAAGTGTACACACATGAAAATGTCCACTGCACTTCATGAAAATAACAGTAATTAGCATGTCTGTTGAAAGAAGAGGGCCATAGAGTTACTCCAGAAATTGATACTGATGCTCAACTCAGCTCACAAGGTGAAGTCTCACAAACATAACACTGGGTAAAAGGAAGGAGTCTCTTCCTAGACAGAAAATTGATACAGATGATAGATACTGATAGATACATGGATATGTGATAGCTAGACAGATACATACATACATACATACATACATACATACATACATGTAATACAGGTAGATTGAACTCTCCAGTATGGTGACTGTTTGAAATTGAATGTTCTCATATTTGAATACTTGAGTGTGCAGTTGATGGAAGTGTTTGGGAAGGATTAGGGGGAGTGGCCATGTTGGACATGGTATATCACTGGAGGCAGGATTTGAGGTTTCCAAAGCCCATTATTCCCAGATAACTCTTCTCTCTCTCTCTCTCTCTCTCTCTCTCTCTCTCTCTCTCTCTCTCTCTCTCTCTCCCCTCCTCTTCCTCCTCTTCCTCTTCCTCTTCCTCCTCCTCCTCCTCCTCCTCCTCCTCCTCCTCCTCCTCCTCTCTCCCCTCTGTGCCTCCTACTTGTAGGTCAGATGTAAGCTCTCAGCAACTGCTCCAGAGCCATGCCTGCCTGCCTGTTTCCATGCTGTCCATCATGATAAAGGACTAATGCTCTGACACTGTAAGCAAGCTCCCAATTAAATGCTTCCTTTTACAAGTTGCAATGGTCATGATGTCTCTTCAAAGCAATAGAAAAATAACTAAGACACCCTCTGAAACCATAACCCCTCAAATAAATCCTTTGTTCTTTAAGTTGTCTTTGTCCCAGTGTCTTATCTCAGCAATAGAAAAGGAACTACAATGGTCTCACTCAGTGTAACCCAGAAGTTAGCAGGAGGAGGCAGGAAGAGTTTAAGTTTGAAGCTAGTCTGTGTTTGGGAGACAGAAGAAGAAAGAAGAGGAGAGGGAAAGGAAGAAGCAGGAGGAGGGATGAAGAAAGAGAGAGAGAGAAAGAGAGAGAGAAGGAGGAGGAGGAGGAGGAGGAAGAGAAGGAGAAGGAGAAGGAGAAAAAGAAGGAGAAGGAAGTGGAAGAAGAGGAGGAGGAGGATGAAAAGGAGGAGAACAAAAAGAAAAAGCAGAAGCAGCAGCAGAAGTAGGAGGAGAAGGAGAAAGAAGAAGAGGAGGAAGAGTAGAGGAAGGAGAAGGAAGGAGAAGGAGAAAGGAGAAAGGAGAAGGTTATAACAACATCAGAAGAGTGGAAAATATGAGATGGAAACAGGAGGAACACGAGCTTTAATGACTAATATCAAACCATTTTTTAGCAGCTCCAGAACCTATCTTTATTTTTTATTTGTAAGTGACAATCTATCTGTATAAAAAGTTTTTGTGTTTAATGTTTGTGTTATAAATAGCATCAATACTGAGGAAAAATATGCAAGTTAGAGATGCTGCAAGTATATCAGCATAATGGAAGACTAGTATTTCATAACAAATGTGAGGAAAGGAATCAACTGATCTTTATCTGAAAACATACTTGTGAAAGTAACTTTACCTCATAATCTAGCCACATGCACAGAATGCAGTAGTCCATAAAGCAAGAATGGAATCCACTGTTAGGTTTCTGTGGTGCGTGATCTTTCACTTAACTCTGTGAGAATACAGAAACACAGTCCTTTCTCTAACATCTCTGTTGGTTTTCTGGTTTTGAGTCACACATTTGCCCAACTCTGATATTTTCCAGTTTACTTTGACTGCCATGTAAACTAATATGAAATGTTATTTCTAACACTCTCTGACTCTTGACTCTTTTCTCTGTTATCTGAACCTGCACCATCACGCATTGTATTTGAACTATATTTATCCTTGAGCATGAGTATCCAAAGTCAGAGATAGCAAGTTCCCAATGACCTCTAAGTCATGCAGACACACAGATGTTAGTGCAAGATGGGCAGAGAGGAGGATGCAAATAGACTTTGGGAGTGTCAATCCATCCACGAATAGTTCTATTTCTAGTTCTACTGCTTTTAACATGGCTGTTTTCTTACAGAATCTCATAGCTGCAGTGGCTCTGAAAATGGAATTTTGAGAAGCAGTGTCCTGGTGAGAATGTCTTACAGATGCTTCAACAGCCTCTTGATGGTTCTCACCGCCCGGATGTGATATGGACCAGATAGAGGGATTGCTGCTTGATACATGATTTGAAAAGTTGGTTTGAATTGTTTAGCCTGAATTTTTGACACCTCTGAGGTTTTTTTTTTTTTTTTTTTTTTTTTTTTTTTTTTTTTTACTGAGTCAGTGTGTGCTTTAGCTGATGTAACTTACATAATGATTTATCTCATCACTTTGTTAGAATTAAAACCTGCAATACTAAGTAGTCTGGGTTTTTGTTTGTCTTTCTTTTGTTTTTTTTTTTTTTTTTGGTTTTGTTTTTCCTCTTCACATATCAACTGTGAAGTAGTTTTCACAATATAGCAGCATTTTTACACAAATCTCTTTAAAGCTTTGGGGACATAGATTGTCTACTGGTGAAAAATATCATAAAAACTAAGCATTGTATATGCATGAAGTAAATGATTTAGACACTAATTTATAATTACATAAATTATGAGATACCTTTTATATATTAATTTATTGAAATTAAGTGTTAAGTGTTAAATGAAATACATCACTTTATATCACTAGTTTTCCTGACCCACTTTTCAATATAAATTAACATATAAGTGTTTCTAAGGAAAGAGTGTCTAGGAGGTACAGATAAGAGAGATGTGTATGATCACTGAGCTGTTAATGCACCATATAATTATAAACTTAGTTTATCTTTTGCTTGAGTCATGGCTATGGAAGACACAAGTCAACCAACAAGCAGGAAATGCAAACAGAAGGTGGGAAAGAATGTCACACTTGTCTTAATGTTCTAAAGCAGGACATTAAAGTGAGGGTGCTTGCTGGTTTGTTTATTTGTTTGGTACGTTGTTTATTTTTTGAGACAGGTCTCACTGTATAGCCCTGGTGGAAGTAGAACTCACTATGTAGAGCTAGCTGGTCTCAAACTCTCAGAATCCCCCCTGCCTCTGACGGCTCAGTGATAGAATTAAAGGTACATAATACCACAGTCCAGCAAGGTATTCAAATTTTATGGAAATAAATTAAAAAATTAAATAATGGTCATTCTTTGACCATTTAAAAACCTATACAAATCCTTGCATATTTAAAATATAAATAAAGCTCTGGCCCAGATACCGGTGGCTCAAGCAGTCTCTCAGCCAATCTGCTCCCCTCTGGAAACTGAGTCCGGAGGCACCCTAGGGAGGGCACGGATCTCAGAGCAGAAGGTAGGAGAACCCGCCCACAGCCCTAGGCCTTAGAAGCACAACTGGCAGTAGAGAGCCCCCCCAGAGGGCACCTGGCAGCCAGACCTTGCCCCTGCAGAGAACCACTTCCCTTCCGCCTCTGGCCCAGATACCTGTGGCTCAAGGAGTCTTCCAGCTGATCTGCTCCCCCCTGGAAACTGAGTCCAGAGGCACCCTAGGGAAGGCACAGACTGAAGAGCTGCAGAGGCACCCAAGAGAGGTCAAGGACCCTAGAGCTGCAGGCATCCTAGAGAGGACACAGACCGGCCCTCAGAGCAGTAAAGCAGGGAACACCATATCTGGAAGCATCATAGAGGAGCAACTACATTCAGAACAGCAAACACCAAGCTGGTCTACCACTGTGGAGACTCCATATCCTGAAATATCCTAGAAGAGCCACTGAACCCAGAGTAGCTGGAGCTCAGGATCATAGAGTCATCCACACCCCGAGGAGTTCTGATACAACCAAGATAACTGGAAAGGCAGACTCCACTCAGAACCAGAACCAGTGAGTGCAAGTAGAACCACAGCTAACCAAATGGCAAAAGGCAAGCGCAGGAACCAAGGTTACTTGGCATCACCAGAACCCAGTTCCCTTACCATAACAAGTCCTGAACCCCACATCACACCAGAAAAGCAGGATTCAGAATTAAAATCACTTATCATGATGATGTTAGAGGACTTTAAGAAGGTCATAAATAACACTCTCAAAGAATTTGAGGAGAAAACAGGTAAACAGGTAGAAGCCCTTAAAGAAATGCAAGAAAACACAACCAAACAGATGAAGGAATTAAACAAAACTGTCCAGGATCTAAAAATGGAAGTAGAAGCAATAAAGAAATCTCAAAAGGAGACTACTCTGGAGATAGAAAACCTAAGAAAAAGATGAGAGGTCATAGATGCAAGCATTACCAAGAGAATACAAGAGATAGAAGAGAGAATCTCATGTGCAGAAGATACCATGGAAAACATTGACACAACTGTCAAAGAAAATGCAAAATGCAAAAAGCTCCTAACCCAAAACATTCTGGAAATCCAGGACACAATGAAAAGACCAAACCTAAGGATAATAGGTATAGATGAGGGTAAAGACTCCCAACTTAAAGGGCCAGTAAATATCTTCAACAAAATTATAGAGGAAAACTTCCCTAACCTAAAGAAAGAGATGTCCTTAAATATACAAGAAGCCTACAGAACCCCAAATAGACTAGACCAGAAAAGAAATACCTCTGGTCACATAATAATCAAAACATCAAATATACAAAACAAAGAAAAAATACTAAAAGCAGTAAGGGAAAAAGGTAAAGTAACATATAAAGGCAGACCTATAAGAATTACACCAGACTTCTCACCAGAGACTATAAAAGCCAGAAGATCCTGGACTGATATCATACAGGCTCTAAGAGAACACAAATGCCAGCCCAGACTACTTTACCCAGCAAAACTCTCGATCAATATTGATGAAGAAACCAAAATATTCCATGACAAATCCAAATTTACACAATATCTTACCACAAATCCAGCCCTTCAAAGGATAATTGGTGGAAAACTCTAACACAAGGAGGGAAACTACAACCTAGAAAAAGCAAGAAAGTAATCTTCTAACAACCCTAAAAGAAGGTAGCTATAAAAACATAACACCACCGCCAATAACAAAAAGGACAGAAAACAACACTCATTTTTCCTTAATATCTCTTAATATCAATGGACTCAATTCTCCAATAAAAAGACATAGACTATCTGATTGGATACATAAACAGGACCCAACATTTTGCTGCATACAGGAAACACACCTTTGTGAAAAAGACAGACACTACCTCAGAGTAAAAGGTTGAAAAACAATCTTCCAAGCAAATGGCCCCAAGAAACAAGCTGGAGTAGCAATTCTAGTATCAAATAAAATTGTTTTTCAACCAAAAGTAATCAAAAAAGATAAAGAAGGACACTTCATATTCATCAAAGGAAAAATGTACCAAGAGTAACTTGCAATTCTGAACATCTATGGTCCAAATGCAAGGGCACCCACATACATAAGAGAAACGTTACTAAAGCTTAAAGCATACATTGCACCTCACACTATAATAGTGGGAGATATCAATACCCTACTCTCAGCTATGGACAGATCGTGGAAACAGAACCTAAACCTAGACACAATGAAACTAACAGAAGTTATGAACCAATTGGACTTAACTGACATCTATAGAACATTTCATCCTAAAACAAAGAATATACCTTTTTCTCAGCACCTCATGGTACCTTCTCCAAAATAGACCATAGGTCACAAAACAGGCCTCAACAGATACAAAAAGATTGAAATAATCCCTTGTACCCTATCAGACCACCATGGACTAAGACTTGTCTTTGTCTTGGACAAAAACAACGGAAAGCCCACATACACGTGGAAACTGAACAATGCTCTACTCAGTGATAACTTGGTCAAGGAAGAAATAAAGAAAGAAATTAAAGACTTTTTAGATTTAAATGAAAATGAGGACACATCATATCAAAATTTGTGAGACTCCATGAAAGCAGTACTAAGAGGAAAAATCATACCTCTAAATGCCCACAAAAAGAAAATGGAAAGAATGTACATTAATAAATTGACAGCACACCTGAAAGAGTTAGAACAAAAAGAAGCTAATAGACCCAAGAGGAGTAGACTGCAGGAAATAATCAAACTCAGGGCTGAAATCAACCAAGTTGAAACAAAAAGAACTATACAAACTATCAACAAAACCAGGAGCTGGTACTTTGAGAAAATCAACAAGATAGACAAACCCTTAGCCAGACTAACCAAAGGGCACAGAGACAGTACTCAAATTAATAAAATCAGAAATGAAAAGGGAAACATAACAACAGAAACAGAGGAAATTAAAAAAATCATCAGATCCTACTACAAAGGCCTATACTCAACAAAATTGGAAAATCTGGATGAAATGGACAATTTTCTAGATAAATACCAGGTACCAAAATTAAAGAGGAGCAGATAAACCATCCAAACAGTTGCGTAACCCCTAAAGAAATAGAAGCAGTCATTAAAAACCTCCCCACCAAAAAAAGTCCGGGACCAGATGGTTTTAGTGCAGAATTCTATCAGACCTTCCAGGAAGATCTAATACCAATTCTCTTCAAACTATTCCACAGAATAGAAACAGAAGAAACAATACCCAATTTGTTCTATGAAGCTACAATTACGCTCATACCTAAGCCTCACAAAGACCCAACAAAGAAGGAGAACTACAGACCAATCTCTCTTATGAATATCAATGCAAAAATACTCAATAAAATTCTCACAAACCGAATCCAACAACACATCAAAGCAATCATCCATCATGATCAAGTAGCCTTTATCCCAGGAATGCAGGGATGGTTCAATATTAGGAAATCTATCAATGTAATCCACTACATAAATAAACTCAAAGAAAAAAAACCACATGATCATCTCACTAGATGCTGAGAAAGCATTTGACAAAATACAACATCCCTTCATGTTAAAAGTCTTGGAAAGATTAGGAATTCAAGGTCCATACCTAAACATAGTAAAAGCAATATACAGCAAGCCAGTAGCCAACATCAAATTAAATGGAGAGAAACTTGAAGCAATCCCACTAAAATCAGGGACCAGACAAGGCTGCCCACTCTCACCCTACCTATTCAATATAGTACTGGAAGTCCTAGCTAGAGCGATTAGACAACAAAAGGAAGTCAAAGGGATACGAATAGGAAAGGAAGAAGTCAAAATTTCACTATTTGCAGATGATATGATAGTATACTTAAGTGACCCTAAAACTTCCAGAGAACTCCTAAACCTGATAAACAACTTCAGTAAAGTGGCTGGATATAAAATCAATTCAAACAAATCAGTAGCCTTCCTATACTGAAAAGATAAACAGGCTGAGAAAGAAATTAGGGAAATGACACCCTTCACAATAGTTACAAATAATATAAAATATCTTGGAGTGAATCTAACTAAGCAAGTGAAAGATCTGTATGACAAGAACTTCAAGTCTCTGAAGAAAGAAATTGAAGAAGATCTCAGAAGATGGAAAGATCCCCCATGCTCTTGGATTGGCAGGATTAATTTAGTAAAAATGGCCATCTTGCCAAAAGCAATCTACAGATTCAATGCAATCCCCATCAAAATTCCAAATCAATTCTTCATAGAGATAGAAAGAGCCATTTGCAAATTGATTTGGAATAACAAAAAACCCAGGATAATGAGAACTATTCTCAACAACAAAAGAACTTCTGGGGGAATCACCATCCCTGACCTCAACCTATACTACAGGGCAATAGTAATAAAAACTGCATGGTATTGGTACAGAGACAGGCATGAAGATCAATGGAATAGAACTGAAGATCCAGAAATGAGCCCACATACCTATGGTCACTTGATCTTTGACAAAGGAGCTAAAACCATCCAGTGGAAAATGGACAGCATTTTCAGCAAATGGTGTTGGTTCAACTGGAGGTCAACATGTAGAAAGATGCAAATCAATCCATTCATATCTCCTTCTACAAAACTCAAATCCAAGTGGATAAAAGACCTTCACTTAAAACCAGATACACTGAAACTAATAGAAGAGAAGGTGGGAAAGACCCTTGAATACCTAGGCATAGGGGGAAAGTTCCTGAACAGAACACCAATGGCTTATGCTCTAAGATCAAGAATTGACAAATGGGACCTCATCAAATTGCAAAGCTTCTGTAAGGCAAAGGACATTGTCAATAAGACAAATCGGCAACCAACAGATTGGGAAAAGATCCTAACCAATCCTACATCCGATAGAGGGCTAATATCCAAGATATACAAAGAACTCAAGAAATTATACTCCAGACAACCATATAACCCTATTAAAAATGGGGTACAGAGCTAAACAAAGAATTCTCAACAGAGGAAACTCAGATGGCTGAGAAGCACCTTAAGAAATGCTCCACATCCTTAGTCATCAGGGAAATGCAAATCAAAACAACCCTGAGATACCACCTGACACCAGTTAGAATGGCTAAGATCAAAAACTCAGGTGATAGTAGATGCTATCAAGGATGTGGAGAAAGAGGAACACTCCTTCATTGTTGGTGGGACTGCAAGCTGGTACAACCACTCTGGAAATCAGTCTGGCGGTTCCTCAGAAAACTGGACATAGCATTACCTGAGGATCCAGCTGTAGCACTCCTGGGCATATAGCCAGAAGATGCTCCAACATATAATAAAGACATATGCTCCACTATGTTCATAGCAGCCTTATTTATAATAGCCAGAAGCTGGAAAGAACCAAGATGTCCCTCAACAGAGGAATGGATACAAAAAATGTGGTATGTCTACACAATTGAGTATTACTCAGCTATTAAAAATCATGAATTCGAGAAATTTTTAGGTAAATGGATGGATCTAGAAATTATCATCTTGAGTGAGTTAACCCAATCCCAAAAGAACACACAGGGTATTTACTCACTGTTAAGAGGATGTTAGCCCAAAAGCTTGGAATAGCAAAGACTCAACCTGCAGACCACATGAAGCACATGAAGAAGGAAGACCAAGAGGGGATGCCTCAGTTCTACTTAGAACGAGAAACAAAAATGCTCAAGGGATAATGTGAGGAACATGATATAGCTGTCTCCTTAGAGGTCTGCCAAAGACTAACACACTCAGAGGATGATGCTCACAGTTAACCACTGATATGATCAGGGGTTTCCCAATGGAGAACTTAGAGAGAGGACTGAAGGAGCAGAAAGGGTTTGTGACCCCAGGAGGAAAGCAACAATACCAAACAACCAGAGCCCCCTAGGGTCTAAACCACCAGCCTGGGAACACATAGGGAGGGACCCAAGACTCTACTGGTATATGTAGGGGAGGATGGCCTTGTCGGGCATAGGTGGGAGAGGAATTTCTTGGTCCCATGAAAAAATAAACACAGAGTGTGGGGGGGAATGTGAAGGTGGGGAGGGGATAGTGGGGGAGTAGGTGCGGTCACTGCCTCATAAAAGCATGAGGAGGGGGATGGGATAGGAGGTTTCTGGGTGGTGGGAGGAAGTGGGGTAAGGGGATAAAATCTGAAATGTAAATATTACAACCAATTTTAAAAAGGGGAAAAAAAAAAAAGAAAAGTTGTTAGAACCAACATCTTTAAAAAAAATGTCAGCCCCCTAGGTTGGAAATTTTTTTTTTCTTGATACTAAAACTTGTTCTGAGAATTGTATATTGCAGAATACACAGCCTTGGTGTATCTACTCATCAAGCATACTGAGCAGACCTGCCCAAACCTCCGATGTCCTGGAATTCCATCGGGATTCAGTGAAGACACAGTGTCAGAGGCTTATCAATTTACTCTTCCCCCCCCCACCCCTCTTCTAATATCTCAACGCCCTTAATCAGCTTGAAGAAGTTAAAGAAGAGTCAGCACCCCTATTCCCTGGGCTTGGGGACTAATGTGGTTAATAATGGTCTGTCTTTCTAGGGAAAAGTAGTGGTTTTGTTGGAACAGGGAGGATTAACTAGGACTTATTGCATAGCCATAACCTATTGGTAGAAATCTGTATAATTATTATCAAGATGAAGTTATAATTTCTTAAATGGTACAAAATTTACTTTGATTTCAAATTTAAGGTTTTCATTGGTACGAGCCTCTTATTAATATAAAAGTGAGATGAATATTGATACTCTCATGGGCATTGTGCCTGTATAACACATTTAGGAATACAAGACCTAGACCCAGTCCTTCTTTAATGTTTTTAACTGATTTGGGTCGGGTAACCTATGAGTTAAGGGACTATAGCAAATTCATGGCTTTGAGTTTATTCTTAGGAGGTTTCCCATATTTTATTTAGAAATAGCTGAGAGGAGTGAAGAGACAACAGTCCAGGTTAACTTACATGGATAGTTGGTTTTCAAAACATCAGAAGTCCATAGAATTGACGCTACAAATATTTATATATTAATGTCCATTCTGATTAGAGACCTGTCTGCTCCTGACAGCTTCCTGTTGTGAATTCTAAGAAGAAATTGAGCATCCTCGGAGTTACTCCAGTTGTGTGGTGACAGCCACTAGGCAAGAATTGCCTCTTTCCATCTACAAACAAATTACTGTCCAGAAAAGGACACACTTGCAGAATAGTCGACTAATTATATCTGCCTAGACAGAGTAATCAGTGTTAGTATTCTGTCTAAACTCCACCTCCCCAGTTACCTGGCAACAGCCAGGTATGCTCCTCCCCACAGTTACCTGGCAACCACCAGGTAGGCAGATCCACTATAAAAGGGGCTGCTTGCCCCTCCTCTTCCTCTTATCCTCTTACTCTCTTACTCTCTCTCTTACCCGCTTGCCTCTCTGTCCCCTCCCCCACCTTCCTCTCTCTCCAGGTGGTCATGGCCAGCCTCTACTTCTCTCTCTCTTATCTCTTCCACCTTCCTCTCCCCACCTTTGCCCTTTCCCCTGAATAAACCTCCTCTCCCTTGGAACCTCGTGGTCCTGAGTGGTCTATTCTGAACTGCGGTCCCATTTCTTATAATCAGCCCTTAATAATTCTGCATCACAGATGACTCTGGGCCAGAAGGCTGAAGATTTGATGCTCCAACGGTCGGTAGTATAGGGGCTTTTCAGGTGTTCAGTGGTCTCTATAAATTGGCTAAGTTTTAGAAGCTATGTTTAGTGCTTCCCATAACTTCAGTTAACTCAGTCATTCTGGATTTCTGACGAGGTTGAAGACCCATAGTCTCATAGCCAATCCTGGCTATTTGCTTTGAGAGAGAAAAGATCTGAGTAGATGGTTTTCAGCTGATATTCATTCTAAAGCAAAAAAAAAAAAAAAAAAAAAAAAAAAAAAAAAAAAAAAAAAAAAAAAAAAAAAAAGCCAGGATCAAAAGTAAGTGTTTTAGTTAGAAGAGATGACAGAGGTTCTGGTTAGTCAACAAAATGATGGACTGGGTATTAGGACTATCTTGTACCTCACTGGTACAATTAGGAATAAGTATGCTCTAAGTGTATTTTGCGAGAAAATTTTTACTTTAACAGGAAGAGTGATATGTAGGAGGAGCTAAGTGCAAAGGAGTACGGAGAGGAAGAGATGGAACAAGGAGAGAAGATGAAGGAGAGGAGAAGCTAGGTGATGAGAGAGAGAAAAAGAGACAACGAGAGGGGGCATGGAGGCAGATGTTCACGTGTCTCCACCAGTCAAAGATAGTTTTTATATCTAGGTTGGGTATTGGGTTACGCTTCTGATTGAGCATTACCAAACTTATAAATCCTTTGATTAACATTTTTAAAAAATTGTATAAAAGCAAAAAGGAAAGGGGGGCATGGGACAGGGGTTTTCTAGGGAGGGGAAATGGGGAAAGTGGATGGCATCTTAAATGTAAATAAAATATAAAATAAAATTTTAAAAATATATAAATAAGTAAATAAATATGCAAATATCTTCTAGAGCCACCAAGCTTATCAGGGAAGCAGATGAGCAATGTTAGCAGGTGTTGTCTCAGTGCCCAGCACTTGGGTCTGGCCTGTATTTTTAGACGTTCTGTGTAAATAAACTTTTCCTTCTGAAACAGCTGTAACGTTATCCAATTTGACAGCGTCCTCAGTAGATGATGGGTTATAGGCAGCAAATGGTCAAACTAAGAAACCAATTTGAGATTTACAGTTGGGTATGTTAATTAGAATTTATGTCCCTTGGAAATGAAGCAGTTTCCTGAGGGATGGGAAGTCTGTTAGATTTTTGGTGGATTATTTCTTCTCTTCGTGTTTTGATTGGAAACTTAACATACACACTTCATGGGATATGACTTGTGACAGGTACCCGAGTGCGTCACTAAAACAGAGTGCTTAGCCCCTCCCCCCCGCCCCGCTCAGCCCCGCCCCCGCCCCTCCCCGCTCTGCCCGGTAGAAATTAGAGAGGAAGCTGCCGAGTCCACCTGACTACTGAGGACCAGAAGTTTAAATCTCCAGATTCGGTACAGGGAAGACCCTGCGGATTGTAGTTTCAGAGTTATCTGAGGAGCAGAGATGCCCACAGGTTCCAACCAATGCCATTCTTACTTGTTTTGTGTTTCGTTTCGTTTGTTGTGTTATTAGCGATGCTGTTGGATGAGACTTGGTTGTTTCGTCTAAAAGAAAAAGAATTTACTCTGAGGGAGCCGGGAGCAGCACTACAACACGCAGGGTTGTTTATTTTAAATAGGACTCTGCACGGTGTTATTTTTGACAGGTGACAATGACCCTTCGGATTCTTTTAAAGTTATGGTTTTATTTAACTTCCTGTGTGAGGGGAGGGGAGGGAGCGCGTGGTGGGGTAGTGTGGAGGGGAGAGGATGGGAGGAGCGTCCTGTATGCTTGCCTGCAGGTGCGCCAATGCTCAGCAGAGGGCACTAGGGTAACAGATGATTTTGCGAGCTGCCTGAAGAGGGTCAGGTAAAAGGGCAGCAAGCGTTCTTAAACTGCTGAGCCATCTCTCCAAACCCTAGGCCCTCTTGGTGTTCTTTGCTGGGGGTGAGGGATGAAGGAAGGGGTGGGCGGAGAGCTGGGGGATTTGAAACCCTTCTTCTGAGCTTTAAGCTGCACGTAGACAATATCTACATGTGTGGCAATTGAAGCTGAAGCGGCAGCAACATCTCCCTGGCGTGTGGGAGTCAGTGGCTTTCAGGCTAGTCACTGCATGGACTAGTAAGGCAGCTCCTGCTCCCAGCACCGTGCATCTGATGCTCCGTTGTCAAAGTGAGTAGTCCCTCCAGTTCTCAACATACACATGCTTTTGTAATTTCACTCTGTGTGTGTGTGTGTGTCTGTGTGTGTGTACATATATAGATTAGAGATCAATTTTTCAGTGTCGGCCAAATGTGAGGCCCAGGAATGAAACACAGGTCAGCAGCCCTGGCAGCAGAACCCAGTGAGTCATCTCAGATACCTTCGTTTCAAGACTTTTGCTTAGGTCTGTAATTGAATTGTCTATAGAACAGATAATTCTTGCTATAAGAAGCAGCGAAGTTTTTACTGTGCGTCTTGCCTCCACCCTCCACCCCCCACCCCCATTCTTACATTGGCACAGTTTTCAATCTAATATGAGGAGGGCACCCATATTTTCCTTGAAGAACATATAGTATCATTTTTACAGGCCCAATGATTTGATAGTCTTATGGATTTTCATGCCCCATTCTATTTTGGGGAAACGTGCACTGGTGTATCTTCTTGCCTGATCTACATTCATTGGCTAAAAACTCTTAAAACCTGCCCACCACTAGTTGTGTTCTATGTACACACCTCCTAAAGGTTTCTCAACCACCCCTAAAAATCACCACCAACTAGGCAACAAGTGTTCATATACATGAGTCTATGAGGGACATTTCTCATTCAAACCACCGCAGTCTATCACGGAAGGGAAGTGAAGGCAGCAGACCTTTAAAGGTCACAATATATCCACAGTGGAAAGAAAGAAAATGAAGTAATAATGTACACATGGATGCTTAGTGTAATTTCTTCCCTCTCAGAAAGTTCAAAATCCCCTGCCCAAACAATGATGTCTCCTACAGTGGGAAGATTTGTTTTTCCACGTTAGTCACCCTCAGATGCACCCACATACCATCCTAATCTAGATAATCCCTCATGGACAGTCCCTTTGCAAGTGATTCTAGACTGCGTTAAATTGAGAATCAAAACCAACCATATGAAGGTGTTTTAAGTAATGGGTGTGATGACTCTTTCTTTGTTCTTTTCTACGGGGAAATCTCTTAAGAGTCTGCTTTGACTGTGCCCAGTTTCTGGAAGCCCCAATCTGTTTAGTCAGAGCTCATGGAAACCACTATTACCTTTAGGTGTGGGCAAGCACATGTAGTGTAGTCTGGGACTCTAGCATTGGAATTCATGGGGCATCTTATAACAGGAGACCTGGACCACATACTGTACTGAACTCTGAGGTTCTAACGTGCTCCAGATAAGAGTCACCATGGAAATGTGGAGTTTAATTAAAATGCAAAAAGGAAAACAGGAATTGATCCTGTCTTTTTAGAAAACTGACATCAGCTTGGGTTTAAGTAGAGGAAGAATTAGTGCAGGACTCAGAGGGCTTTCTGACTAAGTGCTCTCAGTCTGACTGTGCTATAGGTGGCGTTAGCTCAGTTCCTGTTCTTCCAGCTGCTTTGAAGAAGTCCTGGCTTGAAAGAACCATCTGGTTCCTTAATTCTGCCCCAACTCAAGCCTAAGGCTATGCTGGGATACCAAAGATGAGCTTGAAGTCACTGGATCCCCTTGTTGATTCCTCTTCCTGGCATATTGATTAAATTTCATTTCTGACCCTTACTTCTGAGTGAAATTTGGCTGGTCCCCCACAAAGGAAAAGAGTCAGAGGATGGAGACTGGCTGACAGTTCATCAGTGTCATCGGTTTGGAGAGTTGTCCTTGGCAATGTTCTGAAAACGTGTCCATCTCAGTCCTCTAACTGTTCTAAACTCTGCCTGAAGGCTAAACTCTAAAAGACAGGCCCCATCTAGGGGATTATCATGTTTACTGTCAAATCTTTCTCTATATTTACAGGTCACAGAAAATCTGGTGGCCTTTGTAAGCCCCTCCTGCAACTGCAGGGAGTCTGAGTCCATGGTGATCTTCTGGACAGAGACAAAGGAAGGAAAGGTGTAATATGGCCACTAACCTGCTCCACACCCCTTTCCTGTCTGCTGACACCCTCAGAGGCCCTCCATCCCAACCTGCTATGTGGGAAAAGTCCTCTATTTTTTCATATTGAGAAGGTTTGTTTATTTGTTTGTTTATTTTTTCAGTGAAGTCACTGTCTTTGTGTCTATGCCTTCTTTCTCTACACTGGGCAGTGGAAGGAATAAGCAAGGTAGTTCTAGGTAACTGGCTGGGGACTTGCAGAAATGAGCTGAGAAACATTTGGCCTCTCTTCTTCCTCCTCCAAGTCCTGACACATAGGCTATGCCACCAATATGTAGGGACCTGAAAGAAGGAATGGGTGTTGTGTTTATAAAAAGATAAGAAGAGAAGGAATATGTTTGGTGGATGTGTAGTCAGGTATGGGGAACAGGGTGCCCCCACAGGCCCATGCTGAGGCATCCCTTCCCCCTCAGGGACCAGCCACACAATGGACAATGGTATAGTATGAAATAGAGTTTTTTCAGGGCATGGGGAGGGGAGTTGAGAGAGTAGTAAAGACAGAGAAAGAGAGAGAGAGAGAGAGAGAGAGAGAGAGAGAGAGAGAGAGAGAGAGAGAAGAGTAGAGGCCAGCCATGAGCACATGGAGGGGGGGGGGGAGAATGCAGAGAGAAGGGGGAAGGGCAAGAGGACCCAGTAGGGGCAAGAAGGCAAGAGCAACAGAGGGAGAAGGTGCAGGCAGCTCCTTTTATAGTGAGTCTGGCACTCCTGGCTGTTGTCAGGGGTAACTGTGGGACAGAGCTTAGACAAAATCCTAACAGTAGGGGCTAGGGTCAGTTGGACATAAAGGACTCTAGAGACCCTGGAGGCCAGAGCACTCCCATCCCCCTGCAGGAAGTAAGATATAAAGCTGAGTTCTGCAACATTTCCCATACTTCAACTGCAACTCAGTGGGCAGTCCCTGTTTTCACAGAAACTGCTGCTTTCACCAACAGAAGGAAGTGAGATAGAGATCTTGGTGTACACCACATGTAACCTCCACAGGACCACATCCACAAACCCATCAGGCTACTCACCCCCCCCCACACACACACACACAAGAAAGCTATAACAAGAGGAATCCATTTCAAGAAAACTCAAAACATGCTTTGCCACTGGGGTGGGACAGCACTACCTCAGTCACCTCGCCAAATTAAGACTAAAACAGCCATGGTTTGTTGGTTTGTTTGTTTGTTTGTTTGTTTGTTTGTTTTAAAGAAGTAGTTCACCCCTTACAGATGGTACTTGTTCAACTGCTGTCTGTTGTGTAAGAGGCTGTGGGCCACATTTGGGTGGAGAGAGATGGGGAAATTCTAATGTTTGCAATTTTAGCAAAAAGAATGACCCTGAGAGTAATGCAGCCTCAGGACTTCAAAGTGGGAACTTGGGTGTACTGAGAGTGGGAACAAAGCCAGAGAACAGAAGTAGAATTCTTTTTGACATTCTTTGCAGGTTTGTTTAAAGTACACTTCCTTGAGGGTCTGCTCAGAGCACTTGTGTGTGGTCAGCAGAGAGTGAAGGAGATCAAGTTTGTCCATCTGTGATCAAAATTTAAAGAAACCTGCTAAGGTGTCTGGGGGAGGGGAATCAAACATAATTGAAGAAAAACTTAGGGATTGGATGGGAGAGGGACTCATGAGGTCCAACCCTCGCTGAGGAGCGAATGGCATTGGTGCTGGCAGGAGGAGGGTCTTCAGAGGTACAGTTCTGAGGAAGATGTGCAACTGGGAAGGCATAGGAGACAGAAATAGGAGAGCTGGAGGGGATAGACTATGATCCAAATACATTGGATCTTACATATGACATTTTCAAAGAATGAATTTTAAGTATGATTTTGAGAAATATGCTGCTGCTGTAACAACCTGCAGTCCAAATTCATGACTCTAATACAGGGCTGAAGATGCCCCTGGTACTGACTTCATTAGAAGGGCAACTTTATTTTGCAGTTATGTTATCTCCCTCTATGACAAAACAAAAAGTAGCAAGTAATAATAATACCTTATAAAGAAATTTGCAAACAACTAGACATAACCAACACCATCTTAATTGTCCTTGGCTGTAGGACAACCCAATGTGGTTATAAAACCACCCTGGCTTAACGTTCCAGACACTGCTGCCAACACCCGGAGCTGTTTGTTCCTGATTTCTGTTTAAGGTCAGGTCGGTACTTTCCAGTAAAACCCCCTTAAACTGGCCTCTGCCCATATTTGACTAACAAAGCGAAGAGACGCCTTCCTGTTTAGCACAGTCAGATCTTCCTCATTAGCTAGCTGTCTTTCAAGCTGTCCTAAGCTGCAGGCTTTGCTGCTCTGCTTATAGTCCTGTGATCAGAGACACAGACTCCTGTGACAGCTGCTTCTTACTCACCAGAATTGCATGTTTTCTGAAACAGGATTTCTCTATTTTGTGGAGAAACTCTATGGTTGATTCTTCCTGCTTTTGGACTGAAAATGGGTAGTTCTTTGCACACCAAGCTTCCCATTCTTCTGTTCTGCTTTTTCTCATTTCCCTGAGAAGAATTTTAAATGGATCAAAGGAATGAATGTCAGCCACCAAACTGAGAAGTTTATTTACCTTTGAATACCTGTACCTTTGTTAGAATAATAAATTCTGTTAAAAAAAAAAAAAAAAAACTAATCTCAGTGTTGTTTGTCTTTTGTTGTTTTGTTTTTTGAGGGAATCAAATAGTTTCCAAATAACATCTGCTAAGGTTTGAATACTAAATGTCTCCCAGAGGCCTATGTGCCTTGCTAGGCAGCCTGTGACACTATTGTTTGGGAACTAGCAGATAAATAAAGACCTGGGGCTTACTGGAAGTAAGTTAAGTCACTGGTGACAGTGCAAACCATAGCTCTCACCCTAAAGGGAATAAAAGGGAGTTTATTGGAAACTATTTTGACTGACTATGGCCCAGGAACACAGATTTAGGTTACTCCAAATTTCATGTTCTGTAGAGTGAAAACTTATAAAGACCATTTTATAAAATATATACAGGCTAAGGAATTCCAAAAGTCTTCTCCCCATTAGTCACAGGTTGTGGTAGTTTAACATAGACATGGTCTAGGAATTCAGGGCTAAAGGAAGTCTGAGACGTGGTAATTACCTTCTAGATAGGCAATATTCCCACCTCTTATCTGCTAATCTTCGAAGACATAGCTTCTTTTCAAGAATTCTTTTCAGATTGTGTGACTCTGTTGCCCTCTTCCTTTCACTTCTTTACTGAGGTGGGCAGTTCTCATCTACCCTATAACTCCCCCACCCCATCCTTGTGTATAACCTTAACATGGGCCCAGAAGCCACTGAGCCAACCAGCCATAATCTGAAACTTATGCAACTACTACCACCACTATAGGGCCAGCTATATACTCTGAAACAGAGTGCTGACCTAACACTCACAAAGTTCTGGGTATTGCACCAGTATCAAGGAAATCGAAACCAATCTTGAACATGTTTCATTTCCAAGTCAAGGTTAGAATCATGCCAAAAACCATAGCCAGGGACTTTCCACAGATCATTTCACCCAGAGACAAGGTTGGTTGATATGAAAATAAAATTCCTGAAGTTTAGAGTGATCTACGAGCAAGACTAAAGTGTTCTGAACTTCCCTGGGGAAAACACGAGAAAGGTGGTCTTTGTTTAGGCTCTGGGGTTTGCATGATGGCTTCAGGCAATTTAGCTATGGCACTCAGTCAGACAGTTGGACTCTGGTCTGGACTTGTTTAGGGCCTTGGCTGTGTTCCATAAACAGTTCTGGGAAACTCTGGAGTAGCTGCCAGACTCAGAAGTGGAATGCTGTTTGTGCTCTTTATTAACTCACGAATGATCTCAGGGTGGAGAGTTTCTTTACCCTGCTTCAAGATTGAGGGCTCTAAATGAAAGCATAATTCTAAGTTATTTTCTTCTCTTATTATTTTCAAAATGACTAAACTACAAAAGCAAGAGGCACAAAGACAAAGGTAATGTTATTTTTCTGATACTGTTTTTCCATTGCCTAACAGTCTGCTTCTCACACAATAGCTGTCCAGCCAAGTTTCCATGGAATGACTGAATGCTTCCTCACTGAGGCCTGCCATACCAGTTAGCTAATGTCATCTACTATGACAGAGCCCAGGATAGATTAGTAGAGGACATGAACCCCTTCTCCACTTCTGGCAATTTTGAACAGATGAGATCTTCAACTCCCTCCTGTAAAAATGGCCTGGAGAGGATGCAGCTAAGAGGTTTTGTTCATTTGCCTTTTGCTTTTTACTTAAATACCAGTAAGTCATTCTCAAGTACTCTCAAAAGCTCTTTCACTGGGAAGTATTTAGATGCTTAAAAATAAATAAAGGTCAGAGAGTCCCCGGAGAAAGAAGAGTAAATACCTTCTTGTATCTCAGGCAGGATCCAGGAGTTCAAGAAACCATAGGTAAAGTGAAGGAAGCTTCACTAGAGCACAGACTCAGTTACTGATGACATTTTATGTATTCAGTAATTGGATAAATGTCCCCTGCTAATGTGAGCCATTAATAATAGAAGAAGCTGGCCCTGGGTATATGAAAACGTTAAGCCCTCCTTGAAATGTCGCTGCGACTGAAGCACTGATCTAAAACAGAAGGGAGATGGCATGGTACAGTAGAGAAAAATGCAGGTAAGGGCTGTTCAAAGAGGAGAGACTCCATCTTCAAGCTCTAACATGTTTCTCAATCTGCAACTTCAGATCATGGGGCCAGCAGACAAGGACAGCTGAACTACCCTCATCTAGAAGTGTATATTCTAAAGGATGTCAGCATATCCTTAAATGGAAATGAATGAGTTTCCCAGACTCTGGTGTGTTGGGAGCCGACTTTTAGCAGAAAGCGGCTAGAAAGCAGCTATCCACATGCTAGGCACGCCTCCAAGGCTTACAACATATACATGCGCCAACAAGGGGCGTGGCAAAAGTGTATAATAAATACCCCAGATTTCCCTTCAATAAAAAAAGACTTGAGACTTGAACCTTGTCTTGTCTCCATCCCTTGCGTCTCTTCCCCTTATTCCCACTCTCTCTCTCTCTAGACCCTGACCCGAAGACCAGAGCGGAAGTTTGAGCCGAGCAGTGGTGGCATGCGTCTTTAATCACAGCCTTTGAAAGGCCAAGCCAGGCAGAGCCGAGCAGGCCGCAACATAGTAACTATTCAGGCATTGTTAAGTCTTTTGTTTCAAGCCAGGTAGAGCCCAGCCGGTTGCAACATTTTGGGCTCTCAACAAGAGGCAGAGGGACCCAGTGAGGGACGTTAGGAGAACATTTAGGCATTAGGAACCAGAGACCCAGTTAGGATGTTAGAAGGATCTGCTGATTGCCACAGGAATCGTGAAAGGTAAATGAAAATGGGGCAAGAAATAAGTCAGCCTGAACTTAACTCTCTGTTTTTGTTCTGTTGTTTGCTGCTCACGTGTGTTAATTGCCTGCTTTTGTTACATTGTTTGAATGCTGTCTTTCATGTTCAAAATAAAAAGAAACATAGATATCCAAGGCCCTCTCGCAGTGTACCTCCACTTCCAGAGGCTCCCATTGTAGAGACAGTGTTTGTAGATCCTAGAAAGGAGTTACAGGATAAAATTTCTATTCTTAAGCAACTAATAGCGTTGGAAAAAGAGTATCAGGACTTAATTAATCAGCTACAAAAATTAAAGACAGGGAAGAGGTCTTGAGAGGCCAACTGCGAAAATCCCTCGGATTTTCACGTTCCTCAACCGGGTATCCAAAGGCAGTCCCTATCTTCTAGCTTCAGTTCAGCTACAGATCAGCCAGAGGAGGGAGACGCTAAGGCTTGCCCTGTATCAGAGACCAGAGACGCTCAAGAGGTTGCTTGGAGACATCACACAGGGTTTAATTTTCAAATTATTAAAGAATTAAAAAATGCAGTATCTCAATACGGTGCCACCCCTCCCTTTACTCTTGCAATTTTAGAGTCTGCCATAGAGGAGTGGCTGACTCCTAGTGATTAGAATACTTTAGTGAGAGCAGTTCTTAGTAGTGGAGACTATCTTATTTGGAAATCAGAGTATCATGAGAATTGTAAAGAGACAGCTAGGAGAAACATTCAGGCAGGCAAATGGTTGGTCCTTTGATGCCTTAGTAGGAGAAGGGCAATTTGCTTCTAGTGATAACCAGATGCAATATGATCCAGGTTTATATGCTCAAATTCAAAATGCAGCCATGAAGGCTTGGCGTAAACTCCCAGTAAAGGGAGACCCTGGTGCATCTTTAACAACAGTCGGGCAAGGGCCTGATGAACGATTTTCTGACTTTGTTCATCGATTAATGACAACAGCAGGGAGGATTTTTGGTAATGCAGAGGCAGGTGTAGACTATGTGAAACAACTTGCATATGAAAATGCTAATCCTGCCTGCCAAGCGGCCATTAGACCCTAAAGGAAAAAGACAGATCTTACAGGGTATATCAGACTCTGTTCTGACATAGGTCCCTCCTACCAACAGGGCTTAGCTATGAAAGCTGCCATGCAAGGACAATCAGTAAGAGAATTTTTGGCAAGAAGAGATAAAAAGGCCTGTTTTAAATGTGGCAAGTCTAGACACTTTGCAAGAGATTGCAAGGCAGAAAATGACTTAATCCAGAGACAGCCCAGAAAACAGCCTGGGTTCTGCCCACATTGCAAACATGGAAGGCATTGGGTTAGTGAATGTAGGTCCAAAAGAGATGCACAAGGAAACACCCTTTCCCATAATCAGGGAAACGGAAACAGGGGCCAGCTCCAGGCGCTGACCCAATGCAAGCCAAAACAGGCTTATGGAGCAGTCAGTGTCATACTAGCAAACACCAATCCCACTGGTAGTGGGTTAACACTGTTTTTGTTATTGTTGCTGTTTGGTTTGTTTGTTTATTTGTTTCCAGAATATCTTCTTTCCTGTCAAGAAACATGGAACATTAGGGAGATTCTAATTAAAAAACAACACTGGAAAGATATCCTGTGTCTATCGTACTCTCCTACACAGTTAGGACATGTTTCCTAAAACATAAGCAAAGTTTCCTGCCATAAGGTCACACATGGTGATGTATGTAAGTCTGCATAGAGTGACACCTAGAAATCCAGGTGTATGTCTCTAGGTAGAAACCAAGTTGGCCGGAGGGGGGGGGGTGTTGGGGGGGCGGTACACACTGGCACCGAGAACAAAGTATTGGCTGCTATGCAAGCCCTCTACGGAAGGTTAAGTCAAACACAAGACAGTGATAAATATCATGCCTTCATTTGGATTCTTCTGAGGTGTAGATGACCATTTATCAGTGGAATGAATGAAGTTGTGGTCAAACTCAGCATGAGAAAGGTTGACTGCAAGCCAAACCTGGTGTCACTGGCTTCTATCCATGCCTGAGAAGCTGAGCCAGGATAATGGGAGATGAAGGACTGCCTGGACTACAGGGTAAGCACAAAGCCATCCTGTGCAATTTAGTGAAGTCCTTACTGAGTATAAAAGATAAAGCAAGGTCTGGGGATACAGGACTGTGATGGTCCAGTAAGCACATACTTGTGTGGTATGCATAAGGCCTTAGATTCAATCCCTTGCAATTATATAAGATGGGGGCAAGAATAAAAAGGAAAGAAGAAGAAGAAGAAGAGAGAGAGAGAGAGAGAGAGAGAGAGAGAGAGAGAGAGAGAGAGAATGAATGTTGGCTCCATACCACACCAATCTCTGAAAAGGAAATTTCTTGGAAATTATGGAAAAATTAGATTGTCTTGACCATATTTCATATGAGATAATCTTACAGAAAATATTCTTTCATAGAAAACCCTGTCTATGATCTAAATTCATTGCCAAAACCAAAACTGAATTGCTTAATAGATGATGAAAGTGCCTGTATAGTCAGCGATCAAGCTTGTCCACCACCTCCCCTAAGCTACGAGTTACTGCGTGTTTGGCTTGATTTGTATTTTGCAGAGACCTTGAAATATAACAGGGTGTGATTAGTGATGTTGAGTGTGTTTGCATACATCTGTCATCCATTTTGCATGCCTTTCGAATAAACATCTCTTCAAATCCTCTATTAATCTGGTTACTTATTCCTTGTTATTTCATCAAGGTGTAAAGCATTGTAGTGATTGGTTTCATTGACTGACTCGACTGGATCAGTAGAACTGATGAAACACATTTGTGTTTGAGTGTTTCAACAGCAGAGTGTTCTGTAGGACAACAGTTACAGGGCCAAAGGAATACACCTTCAATATGTACATAAATTCCACCAACTGGCTGCATGGAAAAGCAAAATTAAAGGAGTTAGCTACACCTAAAGGCTTCTTTATGAACAAATGCATCTATTGCTTTTCTGATGATGATAGTGGTAGTGGTAGTTGTGATGGTGGTGCTGGTGGTGATGGTCCTGTGGGTGCGGTGGTGGTGATGAACTCCAGATTCTTTCATCTTACAACCTGACTCAGTACCACTGACTCTCTATGTGGTTTCCAGGCTTTCAGCACCATACTGAAGGCAGCTGGGTTTCCTGGATTGGGCATGGCCTAGTTCTTTACCTCTCTAGCATTCAGACGCCCATTCATGTTGGATGACACAACTGATACTGAGTCAGCCAATACTGTAAATCCTCTTTGTTCAGACTCTCTTCCCAGGTGATTCTAGGCCATCCCAAGCTGAGAGTTAAAGTTAGCTATCACGATCCCCTTTACAATATATATTCGATCAGCTCTGTTTCTCCAGAGGACCTTGCCTAATGCAAGTACCTAGTGCTACAGGCACCTTGGTTGTTGAAACAAGTATATGCTCCTCTTCTGACTTGAAAGGTGCAATGGAAGAAGTAGAATCATTTGACTACTGGACATTTCTTTGAAAGCTGAAGAAACCAAAGATGAGAAAATCAGGACCCTAATATTAGCTGTATCGTCATAAAATGCAGTACATATATAATCTAATGAGAATCAATTACTACAGGGAGATGGATGAGGTCACACTCAGCCATGTCTGGTCTGTTCTTCTGTAGAATCTAGAAGGAAATACAAGACTAAAACATGAACACAGGAAGGGGTCTGTCAGGGAAGCATATGGGGTTTGGTGGTAGGGTATAAAGGAGGTTTATCAGTCTTCAGTGGCGGTAAGAGACACCTCTTCACACAGTTAGCTGGTCTTTATTTTCACTGGAGAAAAAAACCAGGATGAATCAATACCAAGCAGAGTTGGAATTAATTTTTTAATTCATATTTTTTTTTTAAAAAAATATGAATTTAAGCATGGGTAGTGGGGTACAGATGGGGCTTAATTACAGCAGTGTTACCCTCCCAACTGTGAAGCATGGCCTGACCAAAGAGGTGCAGAAAGTGTGTCTACAATACTTATGTGTTTCTTAAAGACTGACTTTTGTATTTAGATTTTTGTATTTCTATTTTAAGCATGTGTGTGTGTTGCCTATATCTATGTTTGTGCACTAGGTGCAGGAAGTTCTAGTGGAGATCAGGAGACAGCATATAAAATCCTCTTGAACTGGAGTCAAAGATGGTGGTGAGCCACCAGGTGGGTGCTGGGAACTTGGGTCCTCTGCAAGAGCAGATGTCTTAACCTGTGAGCCATCTCTCTAGATCCTCTTTATATGATTTTTGAGCTTACATTTCTCAATTTTTTTTGAGTTATTTGAGTCAAATTTTTTGAGTTACATGGCTCATTTAAAAATTTTTAATGATTTTATCTCAGGAAATTTCTTTAGTAAATAAGAACATAAGGAATTTTCCGGGGTGCATTGTGTCAGGTGTACACACTGATAGGTTACCAGGAAGTCCTCTGCCTATGTTTTAACTGTAAACATGTCTACTCTTGTTTGTGCGGTGCTTAGAAACTGTTTACAGATGAAAGACGTCAAACCCCAAGCTGTCATATGCTTTCCTTCAAGTGTGGTTCCTACCACTTTAACATGCTTATTTCAAACATATCTATTGGAAAAGAATGTTGTGTATATGCATGTAATAGTCACAGGATGTTTTTGTTAGTTGTAAGGAAATTCTTGACTCTCAGACACTGATAGATTTAGAGTCCTGTATGAGGGGTGGCCTTTTCCTTTCTGTGTTCCTTTACTTTCCCATTTTTTTCTATCTTGAGTCACAGTGAAGGGAGGAGGTGAATCTCATTACGTTCACGCATGACAGTGTCACAGTGAAACCCAATACCTTGCAATATTCTAATAAAAACAAATAAACTCAATGTCCTAATTTTAAAAAGAGTGAAGTTGGACTTTGATTAGATGCTTACATACAAACTTAACTCAAATTATAGTGCTTACATGTAGGATTTTTAAACTTTAGAGCTTTTAGAAAGAAACAATCTTAGTTATGATACTAAAAGAAAATGTAAATGCCATCAAGATTAAACTACTGCATCCATAAAGGTGTCACAGAGAAAGTACAAATGTCAGCCACCAAGTGGAAAAAAATATGTGTAAAGGTCAGCCACCAAGTGAAAGAAAATAGTTGAGAACTGTGTATCTGTTAAGAAATTTATGTGTTGGATATATAAATGTCGAGAACAATTGAAAATTTAAAAGATAATGTATATACAGGTGTGTTCAGGGACCAGAAGATGGTACCAGGTCCCCTGTAACTGGATTTGCAGGCAGATGTGAGCTATACCATGTGAGTACTGGGAACTGAATTCAGGTTTTCGGCAAGAACAAGTGCTCTTCACCACTGAGCCACTCCAGCCCAAGACAATCCACTTTTTGAACAGAGAAAGAGCTACACATGATGGCAGCATTCAGGTGTCAGAGACAGAACTTTGAAGCATGGTGAGTATGCAGCCAGAGCTACATAATGAGATCCTGTCTCAAAACAAAAATGAATGAAATGATGAAGAATTGAAAGGGAACGATTTAAACTTTTGTAAAGAAGGCATTCAAAGTGGCAATTCAGTCAGCAGTCATTAGAGGCTGCACGCAGAAAAGTTGTGTAGCATAAGGCTCACTTCACGTTAGAGTGGCATCTTCCTCAGTCAGTGTTGGCAACAATATGGAGAACTGACAAAATACTCCCCGTGTGGCGTGTAAAACATATAATCACGTTGGAACGCAAACTGGTACTGTGAACACCTGAGACAGCAAGCCCAGATTACAGGATGACTTAGTGTCCCACTAGAGTATGTATTAATAGGAAAGAGATAAAAGTTCATGCATGCACAGATGCTTGCACAAGGAGATCCACATAACACTCATACCCTTGACCACTCTTTGGATATTTGTTTTCTCTCTAGAACTGCAGAATGGTTTCCTTGCTTAATCAGCTGGCCTCTACAGCCTGTAACCCCATGTTAACACTCTTCCAACTTCCCTAGTTGTTGGACATTGAAACCCCAGATGCTGTACAGCTGTGTTCAAGTGGCCTGACATAAACTGGGGTCAGCATTCAGGTCATAAATCTTTCTGTTCACTCATTGTTGTGAGTCCATATAATGTATTTGTTGCTAAAACTTGTAAGACTTTAATGATATTATATTTGGGTAACAAGCAGTTTCAACAACCAATCATTTGCTGAATTTGATTCTTAAAGTAAGATGTAGGCAGCAACTTGTTTTAACTTCGCTACTTCCTGTTTTTAAAGGAAGACATAAATATTCCTTTATTTATGTCTTAAAGATATAAATAAAGTTCTAAATATTTATAAACATCTGCTTTGTGTGGGGGCTCTGTTAACATAACTGTGTCTAAAAATATATGTAGGCTCTGACATCTTAAAAGCTACCCTCTGCTCAAGGTCAGATGCTGATTGAAACCAACGTCCATCCCAGTTCCTTTCCCATAACCTAATATTTATTACGTTCTATTTCCAGTGTTGATAATTTTATCATCATGACATAATGATCTCAGCCTTCTCATCTCTCCGGAAAAACAAATTCCCTAGTAGGCAATGGGTCAGTCTATCACTTCTAGAAATACTAAAATTCTTTTTAGTAATGTAAAGATTATATAAATACACGTCGAAATTAAATTCTGTAGGGCCCAAATTTATTCATCCTAAATACTTTTGGACTATAATCTTCTTTTTAAAATTTTATTTATTTACGTTACATATCAATCTCAGTCCTTCTCTCCTCTCAGTACCCCCTTCCTGCAGATTCTATTTCATACCCCCTTACCTTTCTCCTCTGAGAAGGGAGACTCCACTCTAGGTATCTGCCTCCCCCCACTTCCCCATCCCTCTATCCACACCATCCCCTTAATCCCTCACCCCTAGCATACCAAGTCACTGCAGGACTAGGCACAACCTTTCCCACTGAAGCCAGACAAGGCAGCCAAGCTAGGGGAACAGGGTCCACAGGCAGGCAACAGATTCAGGAACAATCCTAGCTCCAGTTATTGGGGGACCCGTATGAAGACCAAACTGCACATCTGCTATATATATGTGGGTGTATGGGATAAATCTAGCCCATGCTCACTCTTTGGTTGATGGTTTAGTTTCTGGGAGCACCCAAGGTTCCAGGTTAGTTGACTCTGTTGGTCTTCCTGTGGTGTTCCTATCCTCTTCAAGTTTTTCAATCCTTCCCCCAACTCTTCCATAAGATTCCCTGAGCTCTGTCTAATATTTGGCTGTGGGTCTCTGCATGTCTCTTAATTGACTGCTGGATAGAACCTCTCAGAGGATGGTTGTGCTAGGCTCCTGTCTGCAAGTATAACCGAGTATCATTAATAATATCAGGCATTGGGTTCTTGCCCATGTGATAGGTCTCAATTTGGGCCAGTCATTGGTTGCCTATTCCCTCTGTCTCTGTTCTATCTCTGTCATAACCTCTGTTAGTTTCATCAGTGTGTTGAAGTCTCCCATTATTAAAGTGTGGAGTTTGATGGGTGATTTGAGCTTTAGTAATATTTCTTTTACAAATGTGGGTGTCCTTGCATTTGGGGCATAGATTTTTTTGAATTGACATGTCCCCTTGGTGGATTTTTCCTTTGATGAATATAAAGTGTCATTCCCCATCTCTTTTGATTACTTTTGGTTTAAAGTCTATTTTATTAGATATTAGGATGGCTTTTCTACCTTGTTTCTTGGGTATGTTTGCTTAGAAATCTTTTTCCAGCCCTTTATTTTGAGGTAATGTTTATTTTGTTGCTGAGATATATTTCCTGTATATACCAAAATGATAGTTTCTGTTTAAGTATCCATTCTGTTAGCTTGTGTCTTCTTATTGGGGAATTGAATCCATTGATGCTGAGAGACATCAATGACTAGAAATTGTTAATTCCTATTATTTTAATGTTGGTGGTGGTTTCCTGTGTGTGTGTGTGTGTGTGTGTGTGTGTGTGTGTGTGTGTCTTTCTCTTATTTTGGTTTTAATTGTGTGATATTATTTATTTATTGTGTTTTCTTGAGTGTAGTTAGCCTCATTTGGTTGAAGTTTTTCTTCTAGTATCCTGCATAGGTCTAGTTTAGTAGAAAGATGTTGTTTAAATTTGGTTTTGTCATGGAATTTCTTGGTGTCTTCACCGATGACAATCAAAAGTTTTGTTGGGTATAGTAGTCTTAGCTGATATCTGTGGTCTCTTAGGGTCCGCAATACCTCTAGCCAGGCCCTTCTACTTTTAAAGTCTCTGTTGAGAAGTCAGGTGTAATTTTGATAAGTCTGTCTTTGTATATTTCTTGGCCTTTTCTCTTGCAAGTATTAATATCTTTTTTGTTCTATTCATTTAGTGTTACAATTATGTGGTGGGAGGATTTTCTGGTTCATTGATGTTCTGTAGGTTTCTTACATGTTTATAGCCATCTTTTTCTTTAGATTAGGAAAAGTTTTTTCTATGATTTTGTTGAAGATGTTTTCTGGGCCTTTGAACTGGGAATTTTCTCCTTCTTCCATTCCCACTACTTAGGTTTGGTCTTTTCATAATCTCCCAAATTTCCAGAATTTTTCATGTCATAAACTTTTTAGCTTTAGCAGGTTTTTTTGGCCAATGTATCAATTTCTTCTATCATATTATGTATACCTGAGATTCCCTCTTCCTTCTCTTATATTCTACTGGTGATGCTTTTATCTGTTGTTCCTGTCCTCTTTCTTAGATTTTCCACCTCCAGGATTGCCTCAGTTTGTGTTTTCTTTGTAGGTTCTATTTCCATTTTCAGTTCTTGAACAGTTTTATTCATATCCTTCACCTGTTTAATTGCATTTTCTTGTATTTCTTTATATTTATTTGCTTCCTTTTTAAAGGTCTCTACCTATTTGCATATATCTTCTTGTATTTCTTTAAGGGAGTTATTCATGTCCTCTTTATTGGCCTCTATCATCTTTATAAGATTGGGTTCAAGGTCATCTTCTTGTGCTTCAACTTCCTGTGCTTGCTGAAGCAGGATAGCTATGCTTTGAAGGTGTCATATTCCTCTGGCTCTTGTTGATTATTTTTACGTTGTCCTTTAGGCATCTGATTTTTTATGGTGTCGGCTGGATAATCCTAGTGACAGCAAGACTCTTCAGGAAGGCATTGGGAGACATGGATTAGATAATGAAGGTCAGGGATCTGAATTTGCTGGCTGTGCCCAAAGTGGGCCATACTGGGAAGGGATTGATAGGGCTGAGTTCCGACCAAGCTGGTTGATCTTGGGGCTCTGCAGCCTCCACAGGAAAGCAAGATGTTCCTGGGAGTTCCACAGTGCTCCTTGGGACTGAAAAGTAAGCCCAGAGCCAGACAATGGAGGTCAGAGACCATGCAATTCACCACTGTCAGCTGTGTCCTCAGCAGACCAGATCAGGAAGGGATTGATGGGGCAGTTTTTCATGTTGTTTGTTCTTTGGGGTCTGCAGGCATCTACCAGGAGGCAGGACACTCTTGGGGTCCCACAAGCTCCTTGGGACTGAAGGGCAAGCCCAGAGCCAATCAGTGGAGATCAAAGGACCACATGTGTTAGGAGCCATGCTGCGTTTGCTGAAGTAGCTATACGCTCGCCATTATAAGATGGCGCTGGCTTCCTGTTCCTGGTTCTTCTTGGCCTTGGTGTCTGCAGCTGTGCGCACACGTAGGCGCGAATTTTCCCACTGATAGTACTATCAGTGGATATGTAAATGAGACCCCAGTCTGTAAGCCAATGAGAACAGATCATGTCTCTTTGATAGTATATAAGTCAGTACATTCTGGGGCTTGGGGTCCTTCCTTTGTTCTCCATCTTGCATCCTTCTAACTAAAAGAGCTGTAACAATAAAAGACGCTGTCAGAAGAATCTTGAGTGTGACCTGCTCCTTATTGGCGAGGTAGCGTGTCGCATTTTGGTGCCGAAACCCGGGAGTGAAGCCAACACCCCGAGGATCGTCTACCTTGAAGGACCCTGCTTAGCTCGCAGAAACAAGATTCAGAACTGATGGTGCAGTAAGTCTAGATACTTTTCTGTAAGATATGGTGAATCCTATGCTCGGCCTTGCTTTCGCTATCCCTGTCTGAGCCGTGGTTGTTCTCGTGTTTTGCTTTTGCCTTAATTGGCATATTAAGGGACGGGAGTGTACGTGTCCTCCTTTTCAAAGTGAACCGTAAATCACAGGTAGATAACTGTGTAGGTTCGCCCAGTTCTGTAGATAAAGAATTATGGGCAATCAACAGTTTAAGCCGGCTCTCGTGGCAGTGCAGGCGCTGCTGCAGGAAAGCGGCTTGACTATTTCAGATGGGGTTCTTTTGAAGTTTTTTAAAGAGGTAGATAGAGTTGCTCCGTGGTATGGTCCTACAGGATCCCTTACCACGCGATCATGGGAAAAGTTAGGAGCTGAATTAGCCCGGGAAAAGGAGGAGGGAAGATTAAGAGCAGGCACGTTACCTATTTTTAAGATGATTCAGGCATGCATAGCGGATGAGAAATGCCAAGGAAAGATTAGAGAAGGACAGAGGGTCCTTACTCAATGTCAGGATAGCCTATCAGAAACAGAAAAGGAAGGGAATGCTAGCAGAAGAAAAGGCCATGATAAACAGCCTTTATGCCCTCCATGTCAGAAAAAGAAGGAGGGGGAGAAAAGAAAAAAGAAAAAAGATAATGGAGCTGAAAAAATAGCTCAGTCAGAGAAATATAAAAAAATATATCCAGCCTTGTCTGGGTTTAAAAAATTAACACTGAATGACTCTGCCTCAGAGGAGACGTCCTCTGAGGATGGAGAAAACAAGGACGATACTTCGTCCCAGGATGGGTTGGATTCAGACGAACAAACAGAATTAGATGAGGAGGCAGCTCGTTATGAGAAAGAAAGATATCATCTGGATCCTCCTTATGCACCTGGCAGTTTGCCATCGGCGCAGCTGCTTGTGTGGAAGACAAAACAGGAACAGGCTAGGAGACATGTTATTCCAATAGCCACCTCCTGGATTCCAGAAAAGGAGAGAAGAAGGATTAGAGCAGCCTTTCCGGTCTTTGAATACTAACTGGCCAGGGGAGCTATTTGTGTTTTCCCACAGGAGCAAGAAAATCCGATCTGGGTACCAACAAGATTGACAAGAATAGTGAAGGATGGAGAAAAAGAAAATCCGGATCCAGAGGCTGTGGACATCAATGTTTCTGATATTAATTCTTTGGACTCCCATAAGGAGCAGCCTACCTCTGTGGGCAATAGTGAGAACATGGCCCGTTCCAATGCCTGTACATGCTAATTCGACTAAACTTCCTTTATTCTTATCCACAAGTTGTGCCATGGAAGCACCATGCATCAAAACGCCTAAGTTTGAAACAGAACCATATAATGCCACCTCAATAAAATTAAATACGGCATTATGTTTTACTTTCCAAAATGAGACTATTAGCTCTGGGAAAGGGCCATGTATTAAAATTACAAAAATGAAATTGGGATATTGGGAAGATCCACTTGTTGCTAATAAAATTCCCACAGGGATATTAATGAATGCCCTGTCACAAATAAGTACTGGAGCAACTAGTGGAAGTGGAACTGGTGGTAATAATACATCTTCTAATATCACTACCATTATGCTTACTAGCAATATAACTATACCATTACCTGATAATTCTCCTCTTAATGTGACCGCTAAAAGACAGATACCATGGTGCTATCCATTATTGGATTTTCCTCCGACTTTTACAGCATGTCAACCACCAGAATTACGGAAATTTAAACTATCAGAGGGTTTCTATTTTAATCAAAAGTTAAAAAGATTTAAAACAAATAACACTCACTCTGGCCCTGGGAGTGAGTGGCCATTTTTTGAATGGATAATTATAAATGATGATAATTATAAATGATGATAATTATTAATGGATAATTATAAATGATAATTATAAATGATGATAATTATAAATGATAATCTCTAATTATAAATGAGGCATCTACTAGTATATCAGCTTTTGCTAATCTACAAGGAAGCTTCCATACATCTAATAATGTCAGTGGTACACGTTTGGAGACCACGCAAAGTAATAAAACAAAGATCAGTTTATCTAATTTGAAGATTAATCAACAATATTCTAATTATACGCTTGAGCCATCGCTAGTGTGTGTTCAAGCACCATATTTTTTCCTTATATGTGATGAAGAGTTGTTTGAAAACAGTTCAATAATTAATTGCCATAGTCCTAATATTACATGTTACTTAACAGAATGTTGGAATGGAAAAAACCGGACAGCAATTGTGGTGAATATTCCCACATTTGTACCAGTACCTGTTGAAGCTGACCCCAAAGATTTTCCTATCATACAATTATTGAGACAAAAAAGAGATTTTGGCATTACAGCAGCTATAATCACTGCCATTACTGTTTCTGCTGCAGCTGCAGTGACTACAGGTATTGCCATGGACAATCAAGTGCAAGCAGCCTCAGTTATTAGTCATATTACTGAAAACGCATCCTATGCACTTGAGACAGTGAAGAGAACTGATGCTCATTTGGCCTCAGGGGTCTTACTGGTCAATCAGCGCATTGACTTATTACAACAACAATTACAAGCGCTTGGAGATGTCGTACAACTTTCTTGTGTGGCTTCCACACGTTCCCTATGTATAACCCCCTTACCTTTTGATAATTCTTCCCTCGTTAACATCTGAAGGGGAATTGGACCCAGGAGTTGGAGTTCCTTCAAGAAGAATTACAGTTAAAGATATTAGATCTCAACAATACAAGCCTTGATATAATCAGTTTCAAAGACTTTACCTCTTGGCTTTTTTCTGCATTTTCCTTCTTTAAGGAGTGGGTGGGGGTAGGTGTGTTTGGCTGTATGCTACTTGGAGGGACATTGATCTTACTCTGGTTGTTCTGTAAAATGAAAACTCAACAACAACGTGATAAAGTAGTTATTGCTCAGGCATTTATGGCCATTGAGACTGGAGCATCCCCTCAAGCTTGGTTGAATATGCTAAAGTGCTGAGACGCTGTTCCGTTTATACATGCTTGTGGGCACAGGATCCCATTGCACCAAGCTGTAGATGGGACAGCCTTTTGATGCCTCCCAGGGCTCGGGTTCCCATTGCACGGGACTAAGGCACAAAAGGTCTCTAGTCACTATATGCTATTTATAAAGAAGGGGGAGATGTTAGGAGCCATGCTGCGTTTGCTGAAGTAGCTATACGCTCGCCATTATAAGATGGCGCTGGCTTCCTGTTCCTGGTTCTTCTTGGCCTTGGTGTCTGCAGCTGTGCGCACACGTAGGCGCGAATTTTCCCACTGATAGTACTATCAGTGGATATGTAAATGAGACCCCAGTCTGTAAGCCAATGAGGACAGATCATGTCTCTTTGATAGTATATAAGTCAGTACATTCTGGGGCTTGGGGTCCTTCCTTTGTTCTCCATCTTGCATCCTTCTAACTAAAAGAGCTGTAACAATAAAAGACGCTGTCAGAAGAATCTTGAGTGTGACCTGCTCCTTATTGGCGAGGTAGCGTGTCGCACACATGCAACTTACTTCTCAACTATAATCTCTTTTTATAAATAATAGGTATTGATGTTACTCGTAAGTTGTATGTAAATGGCCTAGTATTGATGCAATGGCAGTTTTATAGTGATTTATCTGCTGTATGTAATCCTTTAAAGATTAAAAGAGTCATCGAAACCTCTAATCTTACAGGCAGGATATGAGATGTAATGATTGCTCATCTGAGTGGATAAGCATCTTTGGGTTTTGTTGCTGAGATACGAAGCAGACAAAGAAGTGTGTTTTGCTCAAAGTAAAATCTAGGTTCCTGTTAATCATAACACATAAGAGGCTGAAATCAGGTCATGTTAACTCACCACATTAAGCTTTTTGTTGCAGGAGCAGAACATTTACAGCCTACAATTTGCCTTCTTTTCCAGTATGCTCAGTCTTGACAAATACTGTTAAAGTGAATAGCCAAGAGATACTTGAAGTTTCAGGCAAAGTAAACTTAGTTAAAATATCACTAATGAGTTTTCAGAACCTGCCATTTTGTCTGTCCAGTACAATTTATCCATCTCCCTTTCTCCCTGCTCTGCCCAATTCACTGGGGCCTATGGATTTCAATCAGAAATCTTTCAAGATCATGACTGAACTCCTAAATGTATAATCCACATTTAATAGTACCAGCATGGCTGCAATAACTGCTGATAATCTTTTGCATTTGTCTCCCCCCTCATATCCTGACACACATTTCATCTTTAAATATTGGCTGTTCATTTTAAATTTTCCAAGAGAAGCTAACCTGCTAACAGGGTTTATCATGGCATTTTCATACATATTTTTTTCATATGTATGTGATGTTGAGATTTGTTCTCCCCCACTTCTTTCCCCCATTGCCTCTGCATATCACCTCCCCAATTCTGACTAGTTACCCTTTTCTCCTCCCTGGGAAAGACACTGCTGCTTTCTTGTCACATGTATTCCATGATCCTTCTGTTAAACACGGGGATTGTGAGAAGAAAAGACTAAATCCACAATTGTGAAATTAAAGCAAGCTATATTTTGTATTTTGGGTTGCACCTAGGACCAGCCAGTTAGCTGTCTCACTGTAAAGCTAGATTTGAGAGTAAAGTCCTGCTGGCCTCTCAAGGCCCTCTATGTAGGAGAGATAAGGTTCCCAGGGGTGAGATAACACAGGACAAATGGGAACTTATTTTTAAACTACAAACAAAAACCTTAACCTGCAAAGTATATAGTTTCTTTTTTGGTCTCATGCTTCCTCTTCTTTCTCTATTAAGATGACTTTCTCAGCAGAAAGTTTCTTAGCATCCAATATTTTTTTAAAAAATTGAAAATAAAAAAAAAAACATGATTTAAAGAAACTTGTGGTATATGGGGATATACCTCCCCCTTTTTTATTTTATGAAGACACCATTTTAAAGTTACATGAGCCCCTTCCACAGTCTCTTGTCCTTGACAATTATAAGGAATCCCAGTAAAATGGGTAATACTAAAATGCTGCCAAAAAGTCTCAAATGCTTGACTGTGATTGCCAGTTACATGGTCTGTTTTTATTTATTCTGTTTGTTTGTTTTTCTTTTTTGTTTATTTATTTATTGTTTGGTTTTGGTTTTGGTTTTTCCAGACAGGGTTTCTCTGTGTAGCCCTGGCTGTCCTGGAACTTAGTCTGTAGACCAGGCTGGCCTCGAACTCAGAAATCTTCCTGCCTCTGCCTCCCAAGTGCTAAGAAGTGCTAAGATTAAAGGCGTGCGCCACCACTGCCCGGCTCTTTTTTGTTTTTTTGTTTGTTTTTTTAATTATTGGATACTTTATTTATCTACATTTCAGATGTTATTCTCTTTCCCCATTCCCCTACCCTCTCCCCGCATAGGTGAAAGGGAAGGATTTTCTTACTGGCATATGGCATGGTCCCGATCAGGTATTTAATATGGGGAAGAGGGCATGCTTGTATGTTTTTCTGCAGGATGCTGAAGGAGCATGGTGGCTGCCAGAGCAATGGGTGAAACATGCTGATACCCAGACAAAGAATGATGTTGACCTGTGAGCTTGCTGAGTACCACGACAATAATGACTGGGAAGCTGTATTGGACATTTGTTCCAGACCCACCTTTGCTTACTTATACCCCTGATGGGACAAGCTGCCTTGCCTCAAGTTTTTAGACCATGTGAAAACGAGAATCAAAAAGAAGTTATAATGACTCTTGTATTGTTCTTAAATGTGACCAGTTATTCAGACTCAATCATGGACTGGTCTAGAAATCAATCCAATATTGGAAATAACAGTCTTCATTTGGAAGTCTGGTTCTGAACATTTTCAGAGACATATTTGGAAGTTAGCTGCAGTTCTCTATGATGTTATGTTAGCAAGAGATAAAGTTGAGGAAAGATCTGGATTTTAAACAAGTGTTAGTACATATGTTAAGGCTCTTTTAATTGTCACATTAAAATTACTTTTGTTTCTTCTACAGTATTTAATGTAAGTTGCATTGATTGTGTTAGTGTGTTGAAATATGGTATGTCAGTTACAGAGGTCTATCAATCAGATTTGTTTTATTGCCCTGAGTATCACAAAACCTTGGTCTTCTGAAAAAAAAAAACTTGCAAGTACTGGAAGAAGTGAGTCAGGCTTTAAGCAGAAGCAAAAGGATAGTGGGCTTGATTATTGCTGGTATAACAGCTTTAATTAACAGCTACTTTTGTTAATCATTTAGCAAAAAAAAAATGTTACTAATGTGTTGAATATACAAGAGGACTCAGATAGGCATTTAGAAAAATGAATTGTTGATCTTTATCCTATTCAAATTATTGGAAGGAGGTTCAGAGTTTAAGAGTAAGGAGCTCTTTCAAATGTCATGCCAAATAACATTGGTTTCATGTTAGTTCTAAAATTTAGAGTGGTTGTCATTATAATTATAAAAGTTTAAAGACACTTGCAGTGTATTTGGCATAATTTTAACACCTCTCTGAATGTTTTAACTTTGCATAGTGAGCTTATGAATTTAAAGAACACTGCTCTGCTCAGTATTGATGTGGCAAATACTGCTGATAAAATTACCCATGGCCTGAGGTCAGTATTTCTATTTTGGTCAAGCTTCAAGAATGGCATATATAGCTTGATCATGCTAGCCCTTTTTGTCCTGGAATGCTTCTATTCCTGTCCATAGTGTTAAAACTTGTTTTAAACAAAATCAGTATATTGGCAACCAAAGTACATGGTTTGAACCTGAAAATAGACCACCAGACAGAGTATTTAAATTAACAGTCTGAGTAAGATTCTGCAGAGATCTTTACCAACCTAAGACAGAAGTGCATTCCTTTTGATAAGGCATATTCCATTACAGGTAAGGAAGGCATTCTTGGTAGAATAATCTAAGACAGGATCAGTCTTGTTTATGAAATAAAAAATGGGGAGAGGTGGAGAGCTTTTGGGGCTGCTTGACAAGAAACTATCATGGGCCAAGAACAAGAAAATGGGATGCTTGGCAGGAATATGACATTGGCCAAGGACAAGGAAGTGGCCTTCAGGCAGAAATCTGACATTAGGTTATTTTAGGCAGGAATCTAAGTCTTAGGCTAGAACAACAAAGTAGGCTTCAGACATGAAAATGACTTTGGGCTAGGACAGGGAAGTTGGCTCAGATATTTTGGTCATTCTGATAAGCCTTTAGAATCAGTGATCACAGGAGTGTTCACAAAACTTTGTTTATTGCCTTGTTTGTTCCTTGACTATTTGCATCTATTGTATTGCTAGTTCCTCAACCTAAAACTGACCTTAATACTTGCATGTAATTAAAACTGTATAAAAGCAAAAAGGAGGAGGGGGTTGGGATGGGATTTTCTAGGGAGGGGAAATGGGGAAAGGGGATGGCATCTGAAATGTAAATAAATAAAATATCCAATAAAAAACACAAAAACACACAAATAAAAAAAAAAGATATCTTTCTCAACTTTTACCATCTCCTCCTCCCTCTTAGTACCATCTTTGTTTGGCTTTTGTGTTTTGTTTTTGTTTTTGTTTTTGTTTTTAGACAATGTCTCTATGTAGTCCGTATTGTCCTGGAGCTGACTGTGTAGAACAAGAAAACTTCATACTTACAAAGATCCCTCTCCCTTGGTCTCCTGATTAAAGGGGTGCACCTCCACACCTATATCTACTTCCTTCTTATGACCTTTATAGTTCAACATGCTCATAAACATGCATTTCTAGTTGTTAATTTATGCAATTTAATAAAATTATATGTTTAAAAGAGAGGTTGCAAATGATGACAAAATATCATGACTATGAAGTTTTCTTTTCTCACCCGCATATGTTGCTAAAATTATGACCATTCTTTGTGCTACAGGTCCACATTATGATCTGTATCCTGTCAACTTCCTTTACCATTTTTTGGAGAACAATGGTTGTAAATGCCTTCCTATGTTGATCATCTGTAAATGATTTTATTTCCTTAGTTTTTAAAGGATGCTTTGGCCAAGTATAGTATGCTTAGTTATCATGACTACAAAGTTATTGTTTGGAAGGATCCTGGAAGTTCTATGTGTTAAAGCTTGGTTGCCAGCAGATACCTTTGATGGAAGCAGCAGAACCTTTAGGAAGTAAGGTCATGTCTCACTTCAATAATATGAACCCTTGCAATTTCTCAGGAGAAATCAGGTATTCTTAATCTTAATTAAGATCAAATTAGTTCTCTCCTGATACTTCTGTCTTCATTTCTGTTTTGTTCTTTTTCATATTCTTAACTCCTTACTGACACTTTCATTTTATTCATATATTATTTTCCCAGGTCCCTTTCTTTCTTTGACTAGTTGTTACTCTGATAATTTAATTATTTAGCTCTCCACGGACTGTGTTAAATCTTGCTTTTAAAGGAGTATGATTTGTCTGAAACTTTCTAAACTATTTTTGTAGAATACACATTGTCTGCTTTCACACAGCCCTTAAAATGCTGTTCTGTTGTCTCTGCAGTTAGCCAACTATCTGACAACAACAACAACAACAACAAAAGCCACCTTGGAATTCTTCCTTCCCAGAGTAGAGGAGAAAAAAGCAATATAAATCCTTTAAACTCCTAATTCATTTCAGTCTATTCTGTGTCTGCCCCTGAGAAAACAAATACTCAGTTCTGATATTTGAAGAAACAAGTCTTCATTGCTCTCCAGACTCCTGCTGCTCCACTGGAAACACAAACAGCTATTCCAGAGGCTCATGGAATGATGGACTTTAGGAGAATACACTAAAGTGTAATAAAATACACACAAATACAAAGTTATCAAAGTAAAAAAAACGTATTAAAAATATGTGCTTGATGACACAAGTATCCAGTTTAAGACTCAAGGCACAAGTTATACTCAAGGTGTCCAACAAACAGGTACTCTTCAGCTCAGCATGTCTTAACTTATGATTGTGGACTTTCTATAGTAGAACTAAAGTGAGGAGCTTCAATTGAAACTCCACTTCAAATGCTGAATTTTAATCTTGGTGGGCTAGTAACATGAGGCAAGAATGTTCTCAGAACACTAAGCACTGCAGTTGCACCTCCCCATAAGCCATCTAACTAGCAACTGACACTCTACAGTGTGTGACTTAGCTATGGTGCTCAGTAACTAAAGTATCCAAAGGGCATTTTCAACTTATGATGGCTTCAAGATCAGCATGCTGGTCTCATTATCAGATGAAAAGCACTGGACTTACTTCAAACAGACTATCAGACATGAATCATTAGATGGAAGGACAGGTTCTTGAAGCTTCCATTCTACCATCATTCTAGCTTGTATTATTTTGAAACATTACTGACTTCATACATAATGCTGTCCATTCTTCAGCACTCCTAAATAATAAATGTATTATCCCCAATAGGATGGCAAAAAATCCCTGCAGATATGATAAACCAAAAGGCAGAGCTTCAGTCCAAAGTGACACCATCTGTCACTTGAACTTGGGGATAAGTTAATAATGCTTTAAATTCTGAGCCTGTATTTAATCTTCTTCATCATCATTGTGTCTACAGTGCTGCTTGTCAACAGTATGCACAGTAGAGAATCAGCTGCTGAGGAGAATCAGCTGCTGATCACATGTCTGATGCAGCTGTGTCTGCTACTGCCCTTGGTCACAAGATATCTGACTCCATGTCACCAGCCTAACCAAAGATCAAATTCAGCTGCCAAAGCACAGAATACACCCAGCTTCTTGGATTTCATCTGTGTTTCGTTTCCTTAAATATCAGTTACAAGAAAAGCAGTAATTAAAATAGAGTTCTCAGGTGCTCTGGATGGTAAATAAACAAGGCATATGCAATAATACACTATGAGAGAAATGCCCTGGTGTGTATGGACGGTCCTCCAAGTGTGTAGAATATGTTGTACACCTGGATTCCATTTACTAAGCGTTAGTTGGCTGCTCTATGTGTTGAAGGCAGTAATATTTTTTTTAATGCATTTTTGAGATCTTAAGTATGATATGTTATGGCAAAGCTTCTTTGCCCGTGTCTTTTGGGGTTCTAAATACCTCTTGTGTTTAGATGTTTCTTTATGCTTGGGAAATTATCATTGAATAGCTCAGGTCTGTTGACTGTTTTCTTAATGTATGTTTGTTTACCGTATATATGTATTAATAATACAACCTTGTTCTCCATTCCTTCGATGGTTCTTCTGATTAATTTGCCCCCATTGATGGCACTTTCTACTTTTTGTTGTGGTTTTCTGTTTCTTTGTTTGTTTTTAGAACATCATTTATTCTGTGATAATTTTACATACATATACAATATATCTTGATCATATCCACCCAGACTTTTCCTCACTCTCCCCAAACATTCTTTAATGTGTATCCTTCCACCTTCATGTCAACTTTTTTTTCTTTATAAATCAGAGTCCAATCAGTGCTGCCCACTGGAATGTTGACTGGCCTAACCTTGTGCAGGTAACCACACCTGTGCTGGTATGACTAGAGTGTTTAGTTTGCATTTCCATGATCTGTCCATTGTTTAGAGTAGGGTGCTGAAGTCTCTCACTACTATTGTATGAGGTGCAATGTGTGCTTTGAGCTTCAGTAAAGTTTCTTTAATGAATGTGCAGCTACATTTGGAGCATAGATGCTCAAAATTGAGAGTTCTTCTTGGTAGATTTTTCCTTTGATGAGTATGAAGTGTCATTCCTTACCTTTTTGATAACTTTTGGTCGAAAGTTGATTTTATTTGATATTAGAATGGCTACTCCAATTTGTTTCTTGGGACCAAACCACGAACATTAATAATTAATACCTGAATAATATCTATCTGTTGGTCTCTACCTGAAGCCACAGATTTTGCTTGAAAATTGTTTTCCAGCCCTTTACTCTGAAGTAGAGTCTGTCTTTGACACTGAGGTGCATTTCCTGTATGCAGCAAAAATTTGGGTCTTGTTTATGTATCTAGTCTGTTAGTATATGTCTTTTTATTGGGGAATTGAGTTCATTGATATTAAGAGATATTACAGAATAGTGATTGTTGCTTCCTGTTATTTTTGATGTTATTTTTATGTTTGTGTGGATATCTCCTTTTGGGTTTGCTGGAAGAAGATTACTTTCTTGCTTTTTCTAGAGTGTAGTTTCCCTCCTTGTGTTGGAGTTTCCCATTTATTATCTTTTCTAGGGCTGGATTTTTGGTAATTGAGAGTTTTGCTGAGTATAGTAACCTGGGCTGGCATTTGTGTTCTCTTTGGTCTGTATAACATCTGCCCAGGATCTTCTAGCTTTCATAGTCTGTGGTGAGAAGTCTGATATAATTCTGATAGGTCTGCCTTTATATGTTACTTGACCTTTTTCTCCTGCTGCTTTTAATATTCTTTTTTGTTTTGTGCATTTGGTGTTTTGACTATTATGTGACAAGAGGAATTTCTTTTCTGGTCCAATCTGTTTGGAATTCTGTAGGCCTCTTGTATGTTTACGGGCATCTCTTTCTTTAGGTTAGAGAAGTTTTCTTCTATAATTTTGTTGAAGATATTTACTGGCCCTTTAAGTTGGGAATCTTCACACTCTTCTATACCTATTATCCTTAGGTTCGGTCTTCTCATTGCGTGCTGGGTTTCCTGGATGTTTTGGGTCAGGAGCTTTTTGCATTTTGCATTTTCTTGACTGTTGTGTCAATGTTTTCCATGGTATATTCTGCACCTGAGATTCTCTCTTCTATCTCTTGTATTCTGTTGGTGATGCTTGCATCTATGACTCCTGATCTCCTTTTTAGGTCTTTTATCTCCAGGGTTTTCTCCCTTTGTGATTTCTTTATTGTTTCTACTTCCATTTTTAGCTCCTGAATCGTTTTGTTCAATTCCTTCATCTGTTTGGCTGTGTTTTCATGTAATTCTTTAAGGGATTTTTGTGTTTTCTCTTTAAGGGCTTCTAGCTGTTTACCTGTGTTCTCCTGTATTTCTTTAAGGGAGTTATTTATGTCCTTCTTAAAGTCCTCTATCATCATCATGAGATGTGATTTTTAGATCAGAATCTTGCTTTTCTTGTGTGTTGGGGTATCCAGGGCTTGCTGTGGTGGAAGAACTGGGTTCTGATGATACCAAGTAGCCTTGGTTTTTGTTGCATATGTTCTTACCCTTGCCTCTCACCATCTGGTTATCTCTTGTATTAGCTGGTCTTGCTGTCTCTGACTATGGCTTGTTTCTCATGCGAGCCTGTGTGTCAGCACTCCTGGGAGATCAGTTCTCTCCAAAAGGAATTTGGGTATGGAGAGCTGTGGCACAGGGTCAGCTCCAGGGTACAGATGGAAACAGGAAGGATCCTGTCCCCAGCTGTTTCTTGGTTCCTGTGTCCTGATGGTTCATGTTGGTCTCTCTTGGACAGGAATTTGGGCAGAAATAGTGGTCTTACCTGTGCCCACAGGCATGTCCGCACTGCTGTGAGGCCAACTTTCTCCTGGTGGTGTTTGTGTAGGGAGTGCTGTGGCACAGGATCAGCTCTGGGCACCATATTTTAATTTTTTTTTCCTTTAAGTTCTTTTATCCATTTTGGTAACTTTCTTGTCTTTACCTTGAATAAATTTTATAACTCTTTTTGTCCTGGCCTGAATTAAATTATTTATCTGTTTCTTTTGGTCCTCTGTTTGGTCACTGAACATTTTTTAAGCAGAATTTTGAAATCTTTGGCCCATCATCTTTGTTTCCCCACATTGAGAAGCTAACAACTTGTTCAAATATCTTAGTGGGGTGTTGTAAAAATGTTATATGTTATAAAAAAGATATATATGTTATATAAAATAAGAAAAAATTGTTAAAGCTTCAAAAGTATGTAGCCTCAAATACCTATCAAATGGGATGGCAGCTATTGAATTCTTGACCTATGGTTCTTCCTAGCCAAACCTATCTGCTGTGCTTCCTTCTTCCTTTCGAGACGACTCCGCCCACGTTTTACACACCAGGCTTCCACCCTGTGGTGGGCAGGGCAGATGTTGAGGAGTGTTTATCACACATCTGCTGTTTATTTTCCCCATCTTTGGGCAATCCCCTCCACCCCCACTCTTCACCCACATCCTTCTCAAGATTCTAAAGCATCTCAGGCTCCCTACAATGCAGGTGCGAGGTTAGTGTACTGACTTCAGACTCCTTTAATCTTTCTTTGAAGCTGTGCCCATGCAGCTCCTCTTTACTGAATTCTGGTGGGTGGAAGCTGTATTCTGTCTAACTCTACTCTTGTTCTCAGAATGCTTGTTCCTGATGTGACAGAGGAGAGTGATTGTGTGGGCACTGGATTTCAGATTCCTGTAACCACTGTCCAGAACTTGCTCAAAGTCCTCTGGGGACCAATTCCTTCTCTGCCTGGGTTCAGCTTTACACCTGTTTCTGGTAGTGAGAACTGTTTCTAAGTACTTGCCCTTTAAGGCCTCCATTGCCTTGGGTAGGATTAGTCAATCCACCTGAGGAGCCAAGCAGAAATGGCACGTTCCTCCTAACCTCTTAATTCCTCTTCCTTGTTCCTTCTGCCTCATATGAAGGAAAAGTGCAGTAGTGTTTACCAAGTAGGACCAGTTTCTGGCTCTCTCTCTCTCTCTCTCTCTCTCTCTCTCTCTTGTTCTCTCTCTCTCTCTCTCTCTCTCTCTCTCTTGTTCTCTCTCTCTCTTGTTCTCTCTCTCTCTCTCTCTCTCTCTCTCTCTCTCTCTCTCTCTCTGTGTGTGTGTGTGTGTCTAGCTATTCTTTTCTTCTCCCAATCCAGACCCTTTTCCTCTATATCTCTTCTGACTTTTCTCATTTTGACTCTCTCCTTTATTGGCACACACTGAGGCAGCCTCTAGTCTATGATCTTAGAATGAAGCCCTCTCTATATTATTAAGTTCAAAATGTCAGGAAATGATAAACCCATGTGGGATAATAAAAGTATTTGCACAAAAATGGAAATTGCCTAGGTGTGGAGTATCTTGAGTGTTGCTGACTACAGCTTGTTAGAGGCATTGGAAGGCTTGCATTAATATCACTTCTGAATGTACATAGGTTTTGTTTGCTATGCATGTTTGGCCTGCTAGTTGAGGAAGAGTTCTCGTAATACCCTGCCTCCTTTGCTTTCTGTTAGACACACAGTAGTGCATATCTTCAACCACGAAGATCTCTCTTGGTGCTTCTAGGGTATGCTCAACAAGAAAGAATTTGTTTCCCAAGAAAACTAGCTGTATCTGATAAAATAAGTAAATAAATAAAAATTCTGGAACATTCTGAAATAGCTGAAAGATCATGATATACACTAGAGACTGCAAGATGTTATTATAATAAACTTCCTAATCATTTTAAGGATGTGTTCCGTTCACATGAATTTGATAAGGAAGTAATAAGAGATGTTTGTCCCTAGCCTAGAGGACAGCCAGATGGACATTATCCAAATGTAAATAGACTTTCTTCTTTATTTATATTTGCATTGCAAAGTTCAAATGTGGTAAAGAATAATCATTCTATTTTACTGGGTCATTTGAGCAAATGGCAGTTTGAGTAATGTTTAACCCAGTGATCAGGACAGGATTTACCCTTGGCTTCATCTTTTCCTGTAACCTAAGACAATGGTGTAGGCTTCTAGTTACCATAAGGAAAGCAGCAGCAAACAGGTTTTAAAGTCTTCTTACTTCAATGGGAATAATCTAAATACTTTATATTTTTATAATTATTTAATCGAAATACTGTGTTTATAGATTATATTTATAATTGTCTCTTTTATTTCCTCTTCATTATAGCTAAGGATATATATTCTATGTGTCTTATACATTAGCATCCTTTCACATCCCAGAATACTACAAAGTAGAGCATTTTTGACTGAAGGGTCCTAAGAAGCCTTGATTGGGCTTTTTTTGGTGGTGATGGGAATTGAATCCAGTGCATCGTATTTGCTAGACAGGCACTCTGCTACTAAGCTTGTTACTGAAGACCCCCATACTCGGGAGACCCTTCCTCAAGCCTCCGGAATGGCGACCACCCAAAAATCACAAGAAACCATACCTGGATGCAATCAGCAGAGGTTTATTAGGGGAGGAGCCGGCGGTCAAAAACGACAAGCTCTTTAGCTCCAAGAGCAGGGTTTTTGGCCACGTGTGGTGGGTTAAAGGGTCTTTTATAGCATGGGGTGGGGGGAGGAAGGCATTTTCGCGCGCTTACACATGATTGGTTGTTTTACAAATTTTGAACATAGCACTGGGAAGACCAAGGGAGGGGTAACCAAGAACAGTGGAACATTTCAGAGAATCTAGCCCAAATGATCTAGAGTCATGTGAGATCACTCTGCACACTCATTCTTCTCAAAAATGTGGTTTTCACCATGCTATTGTGTCCTATTCTGCCATTTCCTCCGGCTATAGGGCTATGGCCCCACCTAGGTGATAGCATCTTTATCTGTAGTCAGGAATGCCTTCCTGCCTTGGGCGAGGCTTGGGGAATGTAATCCAGCAAGTGTCCTTCACCTGGAATGTGAAGGCCTGAAATCTTATTTTCAGTTCCGAGTTCTGTAAGACGGAAAAATCTACACATATTTCATAAAATGGCCTTTATAATTTTTCACTCTACAGTTACATTTTATCAAGAGACTAATTTGAACTTTCTTACAAATAATATCCACTCTGTACTTAATATGCAGTTTAATCATTACAGCAACCCTGGGAATCGAAACACAACTTTTATTTCGTGAAAGGACCTCACAGCTTGTCCTTGGCCAGAGTTACTCCCTAGCTACTTCCTATCAACAGTTAATCAATGACTAATCTGACTGTTTCATGTGTACTTTCAGACCGTTTATGATTGTCTACGGTCTTGCTTCAGAGCACCCATCTGTTGGCTTATAGTCACTCTATTAGATGCTTGCCAGACAGGGCATACCCTTTCTCACCCCCTCACTTGTTCCTATCCTATTCTATTTTCTATTAAAAACATATCCTGCTGAGGCCGCGCTGCTCAGCCTTCCCTTCCTGTCCTGCAGTGTCAGGGTTGGATTGAAGGAGAGCCCAATCCTGAGCTTGTAATAAAGAGACTCTACTATTATTACATTGGACATGGCTCCTTGGTGGGCTTCTGGGGTTCACAAATGCTTCCTGACACAACAGACCACAGTAATTCTTACAAAGAAAAGCATCTAACTGGGGCTGACTTACAGTTTCAGAGGTTTAGTCCATGTCGTCATGGCAGGGAACAAGAAAGCATGCACCAAAAATGGTGCTGGAGATTTGAGAATTCTACATCTGGATCTGCAGGCAGCAAGAAAAAAAAAAGAGCTACTGAGCCCAGCTTGGGCTTCTGAACCCCAAAGCCCACCTCCAATAATACACTTTCTCTAATAAGGCCACACCCACTCTAACAAGGCCACACCTCCTAATCCCTCTCAAGGACTGCCACTCCCCAGTGACCAAGAATTCAAATAGAAGAGCCTATAGGAGCCAATATTCAAGCTACCACAGTTAGTTATTATCTGTGCTGTATATAAGTTATCAGTTTATTGTACATGACTTGGAGGTATTACCTTTTCATAGTATTCTGTTAGTAGTCAAGACTTATTAAACAGTCTGACCAAACAATATGAAATATTGTTGTAGGTGTGGACCAGAGTCCATAGGACATCTGCTGACAGTTTCTTTTTGTTTCTTCTTTTTTATTTTTATTTTTTTCCTAAACAGAGTGGACCAAGAGCACATGGACAGTGATAGAAACTGAGATAATTTATTAAAGAAGAGAAAGGCACTCTGGAAAATGAAAGTAATCTAGAGAACCAAAGAGGGGAGGCCTGAGCTGAAAAGTCTTGCCCCCGAACCATGACATTGATAGGTCATTTATACATTGCACCATCTTCCCCATGAGATCCCTCAAGGCTTTTCTTGCACATGCTTTATTTTGTAGCCCCAAATGAGTTTCTACTCTTTTTTTCCAACTAGCTTATCCCATGTTAATCAGATGATTCACTCCACCCCAGTCTTCTCCTGTGGTATCACTATCTTCTAGGATATGTATGCTTCACAGAATCCTTGAGAATACACCTCTATTATTGCAATTCATTCCTATCATTGGTAATCACAAGGGGAAATGGGGAATGTATACTTAAATGTTCCCTCAAAAACATCTTATGGCTAAGGAAGGCAAAAATAAAACTATCTTAAGAAACTTGGAACTCTTCATTCTTCCTTTCTCTGTGTGTGTGTGTGCATTTTTATATTGAACAACAACAACCCAATTCAGGGTCACATTTTCTATCATATACAAAAATCTACATTTGAATGTATAATATATGTTGAGGTGTCATCAGTGGAAGGTAAAGAGAGTGTGATAGAAAGGTGGATCTCAACAAAGCACAATGATCTACATCCATGGACATCTACATGCATGAAGTGTCATAATTTAACTCATTATTTTGTGAGCTAACTAAAAAAGATAATTCAAATAAAAGGGATTAAGTTTATTTTATTTTGAAATGCTATACTTCACAACTACCAAGCTAGCATGAAACCACAGAAGGTTGTTTTTAAAGGGGTGGAAAATTTTGGTTATCTGTAATGCAGTTGCTTTACCACAACTTTTTGTCACATCTACCAAACAGGAAAAAAAAAAAAAAAAAAACAACCTTGTTTGAAATGTACTAACCAGCCACATGACTGCCTGAAAGCTCATCTGTTTCTTCAGCTCAGAGGGCTCTTGTCTGGCTTGCTATTTTCTTTTGAGAATATAGTCATTACTATCTCTCCACATAACATGGTCTTTCTTACCACCCTCTTTCTTTCTTGCAACTTCTGTTGCTCCTGTTAGATTCATTCGTCTTTGTCCTATCATTGTGTATATTGTTTCCTGTCTTGGCTCCTTGTGCTTCAGCCTGATGAGTACTCTGTATCAACATGGCACCAATATCACATCAATACTCCTTTCTGCAAGGACCAATCTGATTTGAAACCTATTGCTATCAATTCTTACATTATTATTTTTTTAACTTTTAGGTCTCTGTAACAGGTGCCCAGACCTTGGCATAACTGACTACATGATTGAAGTACCATTCAGGGCATTCAACTCAGCACATAGATGGCACCACCTGCCAAAATGAAAACAAAGTCCTAATCCATCAATGTTTATAGTTATGGGAAGGTCCCTAAATGTACTAACCTTGCTTTTTTTTTTTTTTTTTTTTTTGACTTTTGTAGTTCTGCTTCTGACTAACTGTGCTTGTTAATTGAAATATGTCTACACAGGATATGTTTGTTGTTGTTGTTCATAAAGGTTTGGTGGTACACTGGGATCCTGAATACCCAGTGTGTTCTCCAGCCAGCTAATAAAGAATTCTATTGGCTTAAACCCATGTCCAGGTAGTGTTCTGTGGTGGATACCCCACAATAGTTTCCATTAGCCTTTATTTAGAAATTCTACTTCTCTGGTAGACCTTCATGAGAGCTTATTGATGCCAGGAATAACTTAGACACTTGTGGGGCTGTAGCTTGCTCATGGGTGTGGGTCCTATTGGGCTGAGTTGTGGATCCCACATGTCTGCTGCCCCAGATGGCTGGAATTGTGGCTCAGGGAGCAGAAGCACGGGAATTTGACTGAGTTCCCTCTATGCTGCGCAGGGTGGACGCTGGGCTATAAGAAGCTGCTGAGCTCCACCCTGGTGTGGAGAGGTCTCAGCCTGATGTCCTGCGGGGGTAGAGCTCCTGGATTGGTGGTCTCCTGGATGAAGCGGCTGACCAGGAGACTGGTGGTCTCTGTGCTTGGGCTCCCAGATGTCACTGGGGACGGTAGAAGGACCCAGATGGAGTGGACATACTGGTTGGACTGGCCCACAGCCAAGAGGGGGAAGAGGGAGAAGCTCCTGCAGCATCCCTTGGGAAAATGAGACTCTTGGTTACTGGGACTCACTTCACTGAGTCATCACTGGCTCGGCTAGCTTGCTTGAGTTGGCAGCCTCCATGGCGAGTAGAGAAGTCTTCTAGTGGCAGATTAGGCTACAGTGGTTATTATTAGTTATCATTAGTTAAAGGCCTTCTCCACGGTTACCCACAGCAGGGCCCCAAAAGACACAAGGATGTCCATGGTTTTAAAAAGTTTATTGTCATGGCGGAAAGTGGATGAAGCTGTACCCTGTACCCCCAGAGCAGCCCTGATGTTAAATACCATTTGTAAGGAGGAAGGACTGGGAAGAAATGCTTAATTGGCTACATCCTCTGGCCTTTAGGTATCTCATTAATATTGAGATCTCTTGAGGTTCTGTGGCCTGTAGTCATGCCCTCTACCTGTGGAGGGGCTGGTAGGAGCGTTGTCCTAAGTGACTGAAAGGTGCTGACCAATGGAGGTCTTCAGCTGTGTGTCAGGAGCCTGGAGTCTGGGAGCAAGGCTGAACACCTACCATCCCATTAGGGTCTGGGGTTAGAGGCCTGTGCTCGACCAGGAACCAAGCTATCCTTTCACTGTCCCACAGACACTGACCCAGGGTTCAGCTTGATGCTTAATGACACCATATCATCGTTCTAACATACAACAAAGGTAGGCAATCCTATGGACTGGCAGCTTACAGCTTCTTACCCCTATGACAAAAAAATAAAATAAAAATTAAAAATCCCCAAACAGAAAGCCAGGACAATTGACAATGCACCCTTAAGACCCTTTCTGTTTGGACAACATAAAACTTCAGCTTACTGTTACCCACTCACTTTACTCCAGACATAGTAATGACACATTTCAGTAATGTTCTACTTTAGCCAATGAGACTGAGACTAATAGTTTCACCTTCCAGATGAGCTTTTGGGTGATAGGTTTTAAATATGTTTTAAAGTTCCCTGTAAGTGACAGAATATATAGTCAAATGCTCTGCTGGAAACTTCTGTAAAAACAAGAAAAGTAAGAAGAGCAAAGGTCAAAAATTACTCCCAAGGGCTCTACTAATTTAAAATCTTTTGGTTTCTACATTACTAATATAGTTCTTCTGTTAAAAGTTATCTGTAAATGAGTCATGGGGTTTTAAAGATATGAATTATCACTTAACATCTATTCACTTCTAGATCTGTTACTCACCAGATAGCATGTCAGGAACAGCCACAGTTACCCTAAATAAGGAACACTTGAAACTGAAAAGAACACTTGTGTTTAACTTGTTCTGAGAAGTCAGAAAAGGCAATAATTTGCTCTGTGAGCACTAATATAATAAAATTCAGAGTTAAGAACTCAGGCTAGGAAGTACTAGAATGATTTACAGCTGAAATATCTGTGGGAATCAGCTAAATAAAAAAGTAATTTATAAGGTTGAGAAAAATATCTTCCAGTTTAAGAAAGTTCTAAAGAGGTAAAAGTGAAGCGAATATGTCTGAGACATTACTGAAGCTTAATTAGAAACACATTATAAATAGAAGGAAGACTAAAAATAACTTCACTTAACTCTGTAAATGTGATGTCAGAGCTAAATTGTCCTGATTAGATCTACATGCATCCCAATGTCTAATAACTGATACAGTATAAGTAAGATTTTCAGTACTGGAGATGAAATTGGGCCTTGTGAGAACCATATTCTCCACCCAACCCAATGACATCTGAGATGTTATGACATGTGGATAGACTGCCCTGCAGGAAGTCGCAGTGTGAAGGAAGGGGTCACATGGCTAGAGAAATGGTAATGCCACCTAGGAGATTTGCTTCTTTCTCCCAACTTTTAAAATTAAGGGTCTGTTCAGAATACAAAAATTAGTGACTAATTGAATACAAAAGGAAAAGAAAAAGCTCATTTGGGTTAGTCATTGTTACCCACATAGATATTTACAGTGACTAATACCGAAGACTGTCATAAGAACCTGATATATTACAATAGTTGGACAAGTAAAAGCAGAACAAAAAAATTATGAAAATTACTTTTCTCTGCCTCACTGCCCTTGGACCCTCTGCCTTTGATAATCTGATGGATGGTAGAGATGCTAAATGAGGGAAGACCATAAAATTTAGTATACTATGAGACAAAACACCACACCGTTTGTAGCAAAACAAGCCTGTCCTCAATATGGTCCTTGAAGCCATGGTCATTTCATTTTGACACACACAAATAAGCAGCATAATGTTTTTAAAGACACACTTGTCCCAATGCCCAAATTTCTATACATGTTACCTCACATCACAGAGGGTCTTTCCAGTGTGGTTAAATTAAGAATCTTGAGATGAAGAGGTTTTTCTGGGTTAAACAGATATCCTCACCTAATCCTGGAGTGCCTCATTAGAGAAGACAAGAACATCACTGACAAACAGAAAGTTGTTGCCTCTCAAGGTGGAGCAAGAGACCATTGCTATGATAAACAGATAGTGTTGAAAGACTGTCAAAGCTAGGAAACAGTTTGCTCTCAACCCTCCAAAAGAAAATAAGTGTAGTATTGATTTTGGCTCAATTCAATCCATTCTAAACTTTTGGTCTTCAGAACTATGTAATTATGATAAAGCCAATTGCTTTAGTACATTTATGTTGTCATGAGATTTTTATGAGATGTGAAGTTCATAAACAACAGAATGTCCAAGGTAACTGAGGTGGCAAATCTGACATCATTTGACTTATGGATGATGTCTTTTAGTTTTATTTTCACATGGTAGACTGACAAGGAAGTGTGTGTGTGTGTGTGTGTGTGTGTGTGTGTGTGTGTATGTGTGCTTATCTAAGGGCACTAATTCCACTTATAGTGGCTCCTCTTCATGACCTTGCTCATTTTCCAAAAGTCACAAGTCTTGATGCCAGGACCTTGGCCATCTGGGTGTGTCAATACATGAAGGGAGAACATAATCCTTCTGACCATAGCACTACTGTTTTTTTTTTTTTGTTGTTGTTGTTGTTGTTGTTGTCATTATTATAAAACATTAGTTACACTTGCTCAGTCTCAAGATCTATTTGGATAGCATATTAGGTACTTTTCTAGACAGGTTTATTCTGAGAAATAAAATCCATAACTTAGGTAAAAATTCCAAAATAACATGTTAACATACTGATTATAATTACTTCATTAATCATTAATTCTGCTTAAGTAATACTTGGTTTCTCTGCTGCTGTGACAAAACATTGATCAAAAACAACTTGGGTGAAAAAGCAATTATTGGCTTACTCTTTCACATCACAGCTTATCACTGAGCAGAAGGAGGGAGCCTAGATGCATGAACTGATGCAGAACTGCAGAGGAACACTGCTTATTTGCCTGCTGCTCATGGTTGGCTCAGCTTGTTTTCTCATACAGCCCACAGCCACCTGCCAGGAGTGGCACCACCCAAAGTGGTCTGGACTCTTCCACATCAATCATTAATCAAGAAAATGTCTTACAGTCTTGCCTTCTGATGGAGGCATTTTTTTCAACAGATATTCCCTCTTCCTAGATGTCTCTATCTTGTGTCAACTTGACAAAGAACTAACCAGCACATTCAACATGTAAAATCTTTCTGGATTGCTAATCACTCCAGAGAGTACCTACAGCCTTTCCCTTCAGAGTTCAAGTCCAGAAGTTTCATGCAGGAATAAGCATCAGCCAGTGGCTGCTCTGTCTGGTGAGTACTTGTTTCAACATCAACACATCAATGAATCTTCAGTGATAAGAGGATAGTGTGCTTCACTCCAGTGCTGCAGCATGAAAAACATTTGCAGGAAAGATGCAAAGAGTCCCTTAAGCACGCCTCTAAAAACCATCAAACTGAATGTCCCTCCTTCCAATATCCTTTATGTCTCTCTATCCATTCTCCTGACTTCCTCTTCCTCTCTATGGTTTGTTTTGTTCCTATGTTCACTTCCTGTCAACTGGTTGCTTGCTCCACCTCATGACCTATGGCTGACTTTATTTAAGCCTGTTTACAATGCTTAAGCAGAAAGCTTTTGGAATAAAGGTGTGTGCCAGGGCTGAGCCACATCACAACTAGAAATAGGTTTTTCCACTAAACAACACAATCTCAGAGTTCACAGTGTGAGCAACTATCATGCAACACTTATGTGTACAAGTATATTGCCTGGTTGTATGTCTGTGTACCACCTGCAGTTCTGGGACCCATGGAGGAGAAGATATAGCTGTCTCCTTAAAGGTCTGCCAGAGGCTGACACATTCAGAGGCAGATGCTCACAGCTAACCATTGATCTGATCAAGTGTTTTCCAGTGGAGAAGTTAGAGAGAAGACTGAAGGAGTTGAAAGGGTTTGTGGCCCCATGAGGAGAGCAACAATACCAACCAACCAGAGCTCCCCAGGGTCAAAACCACCAGCCTGGGAGCATATAGGGAGGGACACATGACTCCATCTGTACATGTAGGGGAGGATGGCCTTGTCAGGCATAGGTGGGAGAGGAGATCCTTGGTCCCATGAAGGCTGAACACCGAGTGTGTGTGGAGGGGGGGGGATTTGAGGGTGGGGAGGTGGGAGTTGGGGAGTAGGTGGGGGCACATCCTCATAGAAGCATGAGGAGGGGGGATGGGATAGGAGGTTCTTGAGTGGTGGGGGGAATGGGGGTAAGGGGATAAAATCTGAAATGTAAATATAATATCCAATAAAAAGACAGAAAAGTATTTTTGCTTCATCTAATATAGCTTTTATCTTATCTAGTTTTAATTGGAATTTTCTTTAGATTTTTTTTTCTATCCAAGAAGCATTGCAAGACTGCCCCTGCATTCTCTCTTCTCCATTTCCCATTGGTAGATACTCTTTTAGTTTTGGTTTTGACAATTTTTTTTTTCACATTTTCTGAAATTCTTTTTTTTAAATCTGCATACAAAGAAATGGTTTCCATCATGACAGGTTTACTCATGTATGACATTCTACTTCTCTCTCATTCATTCCCCTTTCACACTGACCTCACCTCAAGAGTGGATACTCCTCGTTTCAATGCCTCTGGGTATTTGAGGGGGTGGGGGAGTTTCACTGCTGAATTTCCCCCCGACACAAAGCAAGAAACTTTGTTCTTTCTTTGAGACAGGGTCTCTGTGAAGTACCAGTTGACCTGGAACTCACTATGTAGACCAGTCTGGCCCCAACCTCACAGAGTTCTCACTGATTCTGCCTCTGGAATGATGAGAACAAGAAACTGTGAAGTCTTTTCAGTTAGATTTAATAACACAGAAGAACAACACGTGGTTATAAGCAAACTAGCCATAAACTATCAAGAATACATGCAGTTTTAAAATTACATATCAGAAAAATATATTCCAACATGTTAAGTCATGTATTGACTATTAATTCACCTGCCCCTAACCACCTGCTAGGGATAAGACCAAGTGCTAAGAACATAAAGAGCTGCAGTGTGAACAGGAAATGAGATAATAATGTAGAATATAATCCAACATAAAGTTCATAGACCACACCTGCGGGGACAGAAATGAAAGATAACACTAAACACAGATTACAGATGAGCAGACCAAACTTCCTGTCTGTTTATTCAGCGCCTATCCCTAAAGTGGGATAGGAGCTCACCTGTCTTCATCATCTATCATGGGATTTAGACCTTCAGAACTCTAGATGCTGCTGTGGCTTAAATGCCAATTGGCTCTTGGACATCTTGATTACTGTTAGAGGAACTAAAAACTTATCTAGCACCTGCCTTCCTGTGCCCCTTTCAACACTCTCTCTTCAGGTAGAGAGGCCCAACTCTCAACACTAACCTCATTCACCCTGGCTAAGTGCCCTTGAATAGCCTCTTATCTCCAGACAGGGAATATGAACCCCCTCCAACCCCAGCCACCCCCATGAACCCTACCCATCTCAACCAACCCCATCCACCCATATTGCACACACATGGCCCCTTTTCTAGGGAAATACTAGACTCACCCTGTAACTTCCACCCATCTCCATGAGCTGATGACCACTTTTTATCAGGTAGGAACACTAGACACACACCAACTACTTCACCTGCCCCTGCAACTTGCTTGAGGACCACATGTCCCACAACTGCCTTTTACCATTAGTAACCCAACCTTCCTCTTGATTTGGTTACTCCAGACTTTCATCATCAATTTTGCCTGAGGAAAGGTCCTGAGAATCTTCCTCAGACTCCTGAAGATTGACTGTGAAAAATCTTCTCACACTACAAAAGGTCAGCTCCTGTGCTGATAATCCTCAATAAAATTGAGCCAAGCAAAGACTACTTCTAATACCCAATTCAAACATTAGCACTGAATTGTCCAAGGACTGAGCCCTAAGCTCTATGCAGCTGGCCTACCACCTAAAACTAAATATATAACAGGCAGTTTCAAACACCTGCTCCACAAGAAACAAGATTTCCATAACAATGAATTATACCTACCACATGACTGCAGGTGCTTAGGTTCCATTACAAATTCACAAACATGAATTAACCAAAATTCTAAGTAACCATGAAAAATTAGTATGTCCATAGTAATATCCCCTTAGAAAAGCAAAATCAAAATAGCAACATTGAAAATAACCAAAGAATTCTAAGAGAATATAAATAAGTGCCAGAATGAACACCAAAACCAGAGTTAAATGAAATTATGAAAATAAGTCAAGAAATTAAAATAGAATTTGATAGAACCTCTGAAAATAAAAAGAAAAATGAATTAAGATTTAAAATGAAAAATTTAAAAATTCAAACAAAAAAATTAGAAAACAATATCTCAAATAGATTGGATCATGTGGAAGAGAAAATATGAGGTCTTAAAGAAAAAGCAGAGGAATTAGATTAGTGAAAGGAAATATTTATTCAAATAATCCCGAGAATGGAACATGCAGGAACTTGGTTATTATACAAAAGCCAAACTTACAAAAAGTAGGTACAAAAGAAGAGACCTGGATCAAAGGTGAAAAAACATTTTTGCAACAAAACCACAGAAGAAACTTTCTTAATCTGAGGTGAGAGACACTTCTCAAGGTCTGGCAGGAATCCAGAAACACCACCAAGCAAACATATCTAGAGAAGAAACTCCTCATATCACATCAAAACACTAAATGTTCAGAACAACGACAACAAAGAATATTGAAAATAGCCAGAGAGAAAGACCAAGTCACGTCCAATGGCCGGTTCATCATTAAAACTGCAAATTTTCAATGAAGACTGTGAAGACCAGAAGGGATTGGACAAGTGTTCATAATCAAAGGACTCACAGCAAGTCTCAGCAAATATAGAAAATTGAAATTGCATCCTGCATTTTATGTGACCACTATAGATTAAAGCTGGATATCAACAACAAAAGAACACAAACTTGTGGAATGTAAATAACACACCACTGACCAAAATTGAGTGAAGCAAGAAATCAAGTAGAAAATTTAAAAATTTCCAGATTGAGTGAAATGAAAACAAATACAAAGGAGTTATAAAAAGAAAACTTGCAGTATTATGTTTCCATATATTAAAAAAATCGATGAACATAGACATAAAAGATTCTAATAAAATACTTGGAAGCCAAGTTCAAGAATACATCAAAAATGTCATCTACCATGATCAAGTTGGCTTCTTTCCAGAGTTGCAAGGATGTAATTCTAAATATATTATATATTCATATTTATATAGAAATATATTGTATTCATATATAAATCAATAAATCTAATTACATTAAAAAGATAGAAACCATATAATCACCTCATTAAATGGAGAAAAGACCGTGAGCAAAACCCAACCAACATCCATTCATAATAAAGGTCCTGGAGAGAGAATGTGGGATATAGGAGACGTATTTCAACATAATAACTCTAGTAAACAGGAATACCACAATCAACATTATCTAAATGGAGATAACTGGAAAGCATTTCCACCAAATCAAGAACAAGACAAGAATGTCCACTATCTCTATACTTATTCCACAGTATACTTGAAGATTTAGCTAGAGAAAGAAAACAAGTGAAAGAGATAAGAAAGATACAAATGGGAAAGAAAGAAGTCAAAGTATCTTTATTTGCTAAAGGTATGATTCTGGCCATAAAAGACAGAAAGATTCTACCAGAAAACTCCTACATTTGATCAAACATTTAGAAGTATTAAGATAAAAATTATCACATGAGAACTGGTAGCCTTTTTATATACAAATGAAAAGTGCACTGAGAAAGAAATCATGAAAAAATACCTTATATAATAGGTTCAAAATAAAATATTTTGGAAATTTAACCAAGAAAGAGATACATGTAAATGTAAACATTAAGGCACTGAAGAAAAGAAATTGAAGAAGATGCAAGAAGATTAGGAAACCTCCCATGCTCATGTATTGTTAGAAGTAATATTATAAAATGTCATCTGACCAAAAACAATCTACAGATTCAGTACAATTCCCACCCAATTTCCAGTGTGGTTCTTTATAGAAATTTTAAAAATAATACTAAATTTTATAATTAAATACAAAATATTCAGGATAGGCAAAACAATCCTGATCAACAAAAATTTGCTAGAGATTTCACCATTCCAGATCTTATTATATCCCAAAGATGTGGTAATGAAAACAATATGTTACTGGCATAAAACCAGACCCATTGATCAATAGAATAGAATTAAGTACCTACATAGAAACTCACGTCCCTATAGCTACTTGAAAAAGAAGCTAGCCATATATGTTAAAGAAAAAAATAGTACCTTCAACAAATGTTGCTTCAGATGGATAACTATGTGTAGAAGAATGACATTTACTTAGCCCTACCCAAAACTCAACTCCAAATGATCAAGAACCTCAGCAAAAAGCAAAAACAGAAAAACAAAAACAAAAAAACCCTGATACTCTAAAGCAGATAGAAAAGAAAGTAGGTAATATACTTGCATTCACTGGCACAGGAAAGGACTTTCTGAAAGAGGCCCCAATAAGTATTAAGACCAACAATTAATGAATGAGAACTCATGAAACTAAAAAGGTTTTGCACAAAAAGTATATCATCACGCAGGCTACAGCATGAGAAAAATAGCTTTACCAACTGTATATCAGACAGAAGTTTACTATCTAGAATATACCCAGAATTCAAAAACATTTAAGCATCAGTGACCAAACAACCCAGTTCTAGGTCCTCAAAAGATGAAGTACAAATGACTAAGGAAGATTTTTTAAAATGTTCACCATGCTTAGTAATCAGGGAAGTGCAAATTAATACTATTTTATCTCATCCCAGTCAGAATGACTAATGTTAAAAAAAAAAAAAAAAAAGAAAAAGAAAAAGAAAAGAAAAGAAAGACAGCAAGTGATGCCATAAATTTTGGGAAACAGGAACTTAGTCACTGATGGAGCAAAATCTGATGTAATTACAATGAAAATGCACATGAAGGTTCCTCAAAAATCTAAAAGTAGATCCACTACATGGTCCAACTCTACCACTCTTGGGCATTTATGCACAGGACTCCATATTCTACTCTAGAGATGCCTGCTCACTCATGTTCAGTGTTCAAAATAGCCAAGAAATGGAAAGAGACTAGATGGTCCCCACATGAAAATGTAGTATATTTACACAATGTATATTTACATTATTTATTTAGCTAATCAGAAAAGCATTGGACAACAAAGTCCTGTATACCCCCAAATACTGCAGGTTACTGTCGTTGCTCATGATTGCCTTCTAGAGCTTGAAAGTAAGGCCCTACTACTGAAGACAATACATTTTTGAATCATAGAACATGGATAAACAAAAATGCATTGACCTAAAAGCTTCACTCCTACTGAAAACCTTTATAATTCTGGAAAAAACTGTGCATGCAGTCAGAGGAGAGAAATAATCAATTATACCTAGCTTTGAACCATGCAAACTACAATAATTATTGTGCTCACTAGTACAATAGTGTCACAAATCATAGAAGTAACCAACACTCTGTAATTGGATTTAGGTCCTCATCTACAAGATGAAGCCCATATCTGGCACCATTGTGTGTGTGTGTGTGTGTGTGTGTGTGTGTGTGTGTGTGTGTGTGTGTGTACATACCCTAACTCCCAGTGCTCAGGGTTCATCACAGTAATGAGGGTGGAAAGAGTACTAGAGCCAAAGGCAGAAGATGACTCTAAGGAATCTGTGTCTTCTGGACACGGCAGAGGAGTGACACTATGAATTCATAGCAGTTGTAACAGCATGTACCAAACTTGTGCAAACCCACACCTGATAAAATTTTGGCATCAAGATAGAAATTAGATATGAAATCCAACCCCAATAGCCATGGAACTATTGTCATTAGTTAGGTGCTACAAGAGGAAAAGACATTTTTCTCTAAGAAGGTCACCTCTGGTGAGCCAACTGTGCTCCATGGTCTTGATTTCTTTTTTAAAGACACAAAGTTGGGTGGATAAGGATTGATCAGGTAGATCTGGGTATTGGGGGAGAGAGTAAACAAAAACACACTAAATTCTCAAAGAATAAAAAATTAAGAATACTTTCTGCCCCTCTCTTGGTCCTTTCTGCTGGGGTAGACTCTAGCTCGTCTGCTCCCCTGAAGACAACATATCCTGACTTATCCTGGAGGAACCACTGTACTCAGAGGAGCAGACAATTCGCTGCACTCAGAGAAGTTGAGGAAGCTGGATTCTCAGGAGCTCTAACATGACCAGGATCATAGGATTTCAGGATCCCCCAAGGCAGACTGCTTCCCAGGAGCTCTTCCACCCAGGATCTAGGATCACAGAATCACAGAGATACCTGGACTCTGAGGAGTTCTGATATAAGATAACAGGACAGACAGGCTCCAATCTGAGACAGTGAGTGCAGGTAGCATTAGAAATAACCAGATGGCAAAAGGCAAGTGCAAGAACATAAACAACAGAAACTAAAGTTACCTGGCAGCATCAAAAGCCAGTTCTCCCATCACAGCAAGTCCTGGACACCCTATCACACCGGAAAAACAGGATTCAGATTTAAAATCACTTCCCATGATGATGATAGAGGACTTTAAGAAGGACATAAGTAACTCCCTTAAAGAAGTACAGGAGAACACAGGTAAACAGAGAGAAGCACTTAAAGAGGAAACACAAAAATCCCTAAAGAATTGCAAGAAAACACAACCAAATGGGTGAAGGAATTAAATAAAACCACTCAGGGTCTAAAAATGGAAATAGAAACAATAAAGAAATCTCAAAGGGAGACTACTCTAGAGATAGAAAACCCAGAAAAGAGATGAGGAGTCACAGACGTAAGCATGACCAACAGAATAAAAGAGACAGAAGAGAGAATCTCATGTGTAAAAGACACCATGGAAAACATTGACAGTATTTTCAACAAATGGTGTTGGTTCAACTGGAGGTCAGCATGTAGAAGAATGCAAATCGATCCAGTCTTATCTTCTTGTACAAAGCTTAAGTCCAAGTGGATAAAGGACCTTTACATAAAACCAGGTACACTGAAACTAATAGAAGGGAAGGTGGAAGAGAGCCTGGAATACTTGGGCACAGGGGAAAAGTTCCTGAACAGAACACCAATGGCTTATGTTTTAAGAGCAAGAACTGACAAATGGGACCTCACAAAATTGCAAAGCTTCTGTAAAGCAAAGGACACCATCAATAGGACAAAACAGCAACCAACAGATTGAAAAAAGATTTTTACCAATCCTGTATCTGATAGAGGGCTAATATTCAATATTTACAAAGAACTCAAGAAATTAGACTCCAGACAACCACATAACCCTATTAAAAATGGGGTAGAGAGCTAAACAAAGAATTTTCAACTGAGGAAATTCGAATGGCTGAGAAGCACCTAAGGAAATGTTCAACATCCTTAGTCATCCTGGAAATGCAAATCAAAACAACCCTGAGATACCACCTCACACCAATCAGAATGGCTAAGATTAAAAACTCAGGTGATAGCAGATGTTGGGGAGTTTGTGGAGAAAGAAGAACACTCCTCCATTGTTGGTGAGATTGCAAGCTGGTACAACTACTCTGGAAATCAGTCTGGCGGTTCCTCAGAAAATTGGACATTGCATTACCTGAGGACACAGTTTTACCACTCCTGGGCATATACCCAGAAAATGCCCCAACACATATCAAGGAATATGCTCCACTATGCTCATAGCAGCATTATTTATAATAGCTAGAAGCTGGAAAAAACCCAGATGTCCTTGAACAGAGGAATGGATACAGAAAATTTGATACATTTACACAATGGAGTATTACTCAGCTATTAAAAACAATGAATTCATAAAATTCTTAGGCAAATGGATGGAACTAGAAAATATCATCCAGAGTGAGGTAACCCAATAACAAAAGAACACACATGGTATGCACTCACTGATAATTGAATATTAGCCCAAAAGCTCACAATACCCAAGATACAATTCACAGACCACATGAAGCTTATGAAGAAGGAAGACCAAAGTATGGGTGCTTCCATTCTTCTTAGAAGGAGTAACAAAATACTTATGGGAGAAAATATGGAAAAAAACTGTAGGACAGAAACTGAAGGAGGGGCCTTCCAGAGACTGCTCCATATGGGTATCCAGCCCATGTGCAGTCACCAAAGGCAGAAGCTGACATGGATGCCAGGAAGTGCATGCTGACAGGAGCCTGATATAGCTGTCTCACTAGAGGTCTGCCAGAGCCTGACATATACAGAAGTGGATGCTCACAGCAAACCATTGAACCGACAATGGGGTTCCCAATGGAGAAGTTAGAAAGAAGACTGAAGGAGCTGAAGAAGTTTGTGGCCCCATGGGGAGAGCAACAATACCAACTAACCAGAGCTCACAGGGTCTAAACCACCAGCCTGGGAGCACACAGGGAGGAACCCATGGCTCCAGCTCCATATGTAGGGGAGGATGGCCTTGTTGGACATAGGTGGGAGAGGAAGTCCTTGGTCCAATGAAGGCTGGATGCCCCACTGTGGGGGAATTCAAGGGTGGGGAGGTGAGAGTGTGTGGGTGGGTATGGGCACATCCTCATAGAAGCAGAAGGAGGGGGGATGGAATAGGAGGTTTCTGGGTGGGAGGGAAATGTGGAAAGGGGATAATATTTGAGATGTAAATAAAGTATCCAATAAAAAAATTAAGAAAAATTTGATGGATTTGAATTAGGAGAAGCTGTTAATCCTAAATTATTTGGATGCTCCCTGTAATATGTGTGAACCATTTGCTTTTATACCCATCATCTTCCATTATTATTATTATTATTATTATTATTATTATTATTATTATTATGTGAGACAATGTGTCTCTCTCTGAACAGACTAGCAACCAAAAAGCCATAGGAAGCCTCTTTTCTGTGTCTCCTGTAGACTTGAAATAAAAAAGGGGTAGGGAGAGCCATTCTTGGCTTTTTCTGTGGGTAATGAAAACCTGAATTCAGGCCTTTGTGTTTGTCCAAACAAAACTCTTACCCACTGACCCATCTCCCCAGCCAATAAAACCTAATCCAGGCATGGTGGCACACTCCTTTAATCCCAGCACTCAGGAGGCAGGGAAATCTCTGAGTTTGAAGCCAGCCTACTCCACATATTAAGACTCTGTCTCAAAAAGATAAGGGAGGGAGAGAGAGAGAGGGACAGTGAGAGAAAGAGAGAGGAGAGAAAGAGAGGAGAGAGAGAGAAAGAGAGAGAGAAAGAGAGAGAGAGAGACAGAGACAGAGACAGAGACAGAGAGACAGAGAGAGAGAGAGGAAAGAGACTGTTTTGAACAGCTCTCTGACATTCTGACATCTTGGGGATAGATCCCTTAAGAAGGGCCAATGCTCATGTAAAGTTGCTGTTCCTTTCAACACTATTTCCAGAGAGCAATGGAAGGAAACTTACTGTGTGTTTACTGTGAGTCAGACAGGGACACTGACAAGACATTTCCCTGAGTAATTCAAATCTTAGGAATTAATATTAGTAGATCTATTTCTTACAGTATTATTGGGTCAGCTAAGTGTATAAGTCTATCACAATTTCTTTTGTAAATGAAGTTCACACAATTTAATGGTATAAAATATTTATTTCTCTGAACCATCCCTGGGAACATATTCTACCTTTCCTTTAGGATGTAGGGAGTAAAATGGATTGCAAACAGTGGTATTAGGACTAAATGGGAGGGGGGCTGAGAAAGTCATTTTACAGAATGAAATATGCTTTCATTCATCTAATAAATAATAAAGCATGACTTTAAAATAAAAACAATACATTTCTCAAAATGCCTGTGTGATTAGGAGCATTGGACCTGAATTCAATCCCAGCACCATATGGGAGGCACAACTGTGTGTGACTCCAGTTTCAGAAGGTGTGGCCTCCTTACACAGACACACAGGAAGGCAAAGCATCAATGCATATTAAAAAATGTTCTTGGTCTTTAGCAATGAGAAGCAAAATGGCTGGTGTGGTGTCACACACCTGTGACCCCAGCCACTTAAGGAGGGTCACAGATTTAGATAAGAGCTTATAAAAAAATAAAATTTACAAAAACTGCAGGGAATACCTGCTACATTTGCAAAGCTTGATCAGCAATGCTAATAAAAGGGAGACAAAAGGGCTGCAAAGATGGCTCAGTGTTTAGAAACACTTGTTCTTGCTCCATTTCCAGCATCCACATTGTCACTCTCAGTAAGCAGAGAGCTGATACTTTCTGGTCCTGTCTATCTCTGTCTGTGCTGTGTCTGCGTTGTCTACCCAGCACAGGCAGGGCACATATATACATATATACATATAATCATATGCACAAGCAATAAGCATAAACGAAGTCAGAATAAATGTAGTGTTTTCAATTATTTTTATTGAATTTCCTTGCCTCCCTCCCCCTATGTTCCTCTCCCCTTCCCTTCCCCCATTTCTCCATCCCTTTCTCCTCAGAGACCTAGAGGTCTCCCATGCCTATCAACTCCCGCTTGGCATATCAAGTTGGTACATAGTCTTTAAAAAGAACAAGAGGTCAGGTTCTAGGTTGAGGAACTAGCAATGCAATAGATGCAAATATTCAAGGAACAAGGAAGATAATAAACAGAGTCCTATTAATACATGCATGGAATTTAAATGGTATAAAAGAAAGAAAGGGAGGAGGAGGAATGGGATGAGGGTTAATGAGGTGGGAAATGGGGAAAGAAGATAACATCTGAAATTTAAATAAATAAAATACTGGATAAAAAAAGAACAAGAGGGAAAAGAAAGGATGAAAAGATCAAGAGATTCTTTTTAGCTTGTTATTTCGTCCTTTTTGGGACTCATCAGTATGGGGTAGCTAACTCTATAAGATTTTAAATATTTTTTTGAAAACTCAATAATATACATGCTAGTGTAAAATTAAGTATTAAATGCTTAAGAAGTTTAACTCACATGTGATGTGAAGTAAAATCCATAAAATGGTGACATTAAAATGGCATTAGTTTATAAAATGTATTATACTTAGAAGAGGATAAGTAAGTAATTATAATTATATGTAGGACAGTATATTGTAAATAGGAATATTGAAAACTAAAGTAGAGAAACATTTCACCAGTGTTCCTCATGTTTTAAATTGCAGAGTATAAAGTAAACCTTAATTTTACACACTTTTTAAATTCTTCTGTATGTTGGCTTGAGTTTTGAAAAGCATGTATAATATGGTTCCCAAAGGATGGGATGCTACAGATGGATTCTCATCTTCCCTATCATTATTAAGGCATTTCCATGCTTTCAGTCCCCACTCATGAACCTGTGACCCTCCTGTTTCAACCCTTACATAGCTGGGATTACAGATGCATGTCACTATCCCAGCCATTTTGCTTTCATTATTAAAGGTCACATGCATGTTGGGGGACTCATTTTTGTGGTCTCATAAATTCAAAAGAAGGACTTCTCTGCACAAAAACTTCATAACACAAAAGTGGGGCTCGTGAACATTAGTTGTACTTTAGGCTTAAGGTATGAGTGCCAGCGTCTATTTTAGACTCATCTATGTTCTTGTAATCCCCTGTATGTGCAGCTCTCCAAGATGGTTTTCACTTGTGATGTTAGGAAATACTCTTAATTTGTTTTGATAGCAATGTGGAGCCATAGGGTAAAGAGTAGCACCCATACATAACAATGTAAGAAGCATCTCTCGTTAAATGTTAGGAAGGAGAAAAAGGAGTTTAGCAGTGGAGGCTATAGCTGCTGAGCTTGCTACAGATCCACCTGCGATTTACATAGACCCTGGCACTGTTGAGCCCTTGACTGTTCAGGTATGCGTAGTTTTCCACTCCCTGGATGGGAACCCTGAAAAAAAAAAAAAAAAACAAACATTAAGTCTGCAGAGCCCAGAACTGCATTACTTCCTGCAATGTAATCTCACCAGTCTCCACTGCTTTTTGGTAATATGAACCGAAGAGTTCCTGAGGAATCACCTGCACTAGTTTTACACCTATTGTCTCACATCCTCAGGGTTTATCTCACATCACTTTGTCATTTGTCCATGGTAAATCCTGTAATGTGTGTACAAGGCATTGGGCTGGTGCTTGCTGCCATGTTCAAATGAACTGCAGTCATGAGTGACCTCACTGAGGGTGATTTTCAATTCTCTTTTGAGGCATTTTACATAGGGGAATACTCACTTCTTAGTGAATTGCTGAAAGGGCTTTAATGGTGGATGTGACCCCCCCAGACACCATAGTTATGGTAAAGATTTTGAGTAAAACCACACTAAGTAAAGGCTTTGAAAATGATGGCCAATAAACAGGAAAACATCCAAAGAATTTAAGTTTGTGAGTTTCCTGGGGATTGACTGTTCCATGTAAACAACACACTCTCTACCTCTGAGCTACACATCTAGCCCAAGGGGTTTTTGTTTTGTTTTTTTGTTTGTTTGTTTGTTTTACTTCCCAATACAGTTGGCTTCACATGGTACTGTCTTTCATCTTTCATACCCACAACACACAGATATCACAACACATGAACACAGTAGAAGGGAGAACATTGTGAACACATACGAGTTGTTATACTCAGTGTTGTCTGTCCACTTCCAAGGGTGCTCTAATGACTCTCTGTGCAGGCCGATCCAGTGGTCAAAAATCCCCTTGTATCTCCTTAGGAAATTCTGTCACAAAACACAAAAAGGCAAGAATACATGTGTCTCTTTTTTTTTCCAGATGATCCTGGAGTCTCTCCACTCCACAGCTTACTCTAGAAATAACAGGAGAGTGTAACTGAGGGTCACAGGCTTTGGAGCTATACTAGTCAGCAGTTCCCAGTGTATCCACGTGACATCTGTAATTCTAAAGGACCTCATTTGAATTAAAGTACCAAATGTAACAACATATTCTTCTGTGACCAGGTTAGTTCTGGGTTAACCTCCCATTACAGTTATTAACAGTTGTCATCTGCTGCATACTACATGTGCCAGCTTACGGGAAAATGCTCATGACTACCAGGTATCCCAGTAAAATGCCATATCTGACCTTCCAGCTGACTACAAGGACTATGTGAGAGAATATTTCTCAAATGTCTCAGGGCTCCAGTTAGAAGTCAAGCATCAGCAAATGGCACATACTCACACATTCCCCATGTCTCCATGTGCTTGGGATGGGATCCTTCCTCAGGCTTCATCTGTAACTCTCAATCTCAAGGCAATACAGTATTCAACAGAACACACAGACTAACCAATCCCTGCCCATCTCTTACCAGCTCCTCCTGGCTGTCAATTCGAGCTAGCTGGGCCTCTTGTTCCATGCAGGAGTCCTGGCTGGATGTCCAGTTGCTTGAGTATTCAGAAAAATAAAAACATTTATTTCCAACTCCAATCCAGTTGCTGGGGCAAGGAGTATAGATCTTTTTGATTGAGATCTGTTCTGTCTTTCTTACTAAAATGTAGACAATACAATGAATCATAACCAGCATGTCTTCTCTCTTTTTGTAATACCCTCCTGAGCTCAATGTGAGGTGTGACTCTGATGTAGCTTTCCTAAGTGATCTGTAGGAGTCCACTTCTGAGCATGATGGGCCTTTATCTAAAGGCCTCCCACCCTGGGCCTGTGCCCCATTCTCTCTTATGTGCTCACTGACAGTAGGGCCCCCAGGAAGTGCATTTCTATAATAGCATCACATTGTGTGTTTTGCGTGACTGTTTACTACAATAGGGATGCTACAGCAGCAAGCACTCTGTATGGACACCTATTGACAGCGTGATAACTGAGATAGCAGTGAGAACTTTTGGGTAGGTGGTGTATACAGTGTGGACACATTGCACTAAAGGATGATTTACATACTTAAGAGGATAGTGCAAGATTTTATTGCACTATTCTGTACAGTGTGGTACTAAGATCCTATACATTTATTACTTCAGAAACTTTCCATTTAGTACTTTCTCAATGCAATTGAGCCTTGTAACTAAACCCATGGGTCATGGGGAGAGGCACTGTATCTCCCTGGCCATATTACTCTTCTCTGTCCTCATCCTTCCTTGAGGTTCCTCTTTGGATTCTTTCTTTCCTTGTTGTCTACCTTGGACAGTTCCCCCAGGTGGACATATGTCCCTTGCATCTCTGTCTAGAGCTTGCTGAGTGTCATCTTCCCAGAAATGCTGAGCCTGGCCGTCTGTCCACACCACAGCCTGTGTGTTCCTTCATTGCATCTTCCTGCTGGAACCTAAGTTCCCAGAGAACAGGAACTTCCTGTGTGTTTTTTCTGGAGCCCTTCCCACAGTGCCTGGCTCACAGAGATCAGTAGTATAACTGACAGTGTGAATGTGGACAGAATGTTGCAGAATTTGGAGAGTCAGTCACTTACCTGACAAAGCAACAGAAAGAGCAACTACAGCTACAATGAGGACCATGATCACTCCATAGCAGCAGTGAAGCTTAGCATGAGACTCATAGTAGACGTTTCTGAGCCATTTTCCTTGCAGCGTTTTACCTGAAAATATAAATATGAGAACATCAATCTCAAGAGACGTTTAAGGAAAAAGAATTTTTTGTAGAATTTGCTTGTTTTCACCCACTGCAAACCCCTTCACAGAAGGTCCTGGTCTATAAATGATGTCCATGGCTCACAGAAGACTAGAGGAAACGGAAACATGGAGTCTTCCAGTCTTTGAACTAAGGGCCAATGAGGAAGCAAGAAGCAGAAAGAGTGAAGTTCAGGTTGAAAGCAAACAACAACCAAAGCTATCCATGGATTTTGTCCCATAAGACTAGACTGGTTAGGACTGTGGACAAGACTGAGTGCCAAGGATGGAGACAGACATGGACCAGCAGGGGGCTGCAGAGATGGCTGAGAAGTTAAGAACAGTTGATTCTCTTCTAGAGGACCTGTGTTGGGTTCCCAATCCCAGCTCCTAAAAGGGGGCTCATAACCACCTGTGTAACTCCTGCTCCAGACAATGAGACAAACAGGTTGGTACACTTTTATACTTCCACTGCTAGAGAGACAGAAGCTGGAGAGTCAGGAGTACAAGGCTATCCTTGGCTACATAGGAAGTTAGAACTCAACCTGGACTATGTCCAAAGAACTTAGTCAGTAAATAAATTAATACATAAAGACACATAAATGTAATTGAACCCACTGACATAACTAATGGGAGTGTTTTATCAAGCTTGCCAAAATCATGTGAAAAATTAATATTTGTCTAAAATAATAAAAACTCTTAGCAAGTTGGGAATTGAAGAAACACATTTGTGGATATTGGGCATTTCAAAAAAAATAAGAAAGGTAATTTTATAAATTTAAAATTTCACACCAGCATTTCTTATACAGTATTATAGTAAGATTTATGGATTCTCCTTTGTGTTTACACCAGTATAATTCTGATACTGTCTTTTTCATTATGATACATAAACAGGACATTTGCCATCCATCTTTCTCATGCTCTACACACACGGATCTTCTTCAAAATTTGAATGTGTCCCATAGCACAGTTTGAACATAACTTTCATGTCTTTATTTAAAAGCAACGTTGGAAATGATCTCTAAAAAAACAAAGAAATGAAACATTGCTGGCCTGGTTTTTAGCTTAATTAAAAACTGTTTCAATGACAAAACAAGTTATGATTTCAAAGGAGTGAAGTTGTGAGATGCCTGCAGCTGGTTATACAACAGCTGCACTTTAGACATGAGCTTCACATTAACAACAGGAAATGTTTCCATTGGCTAAATAAATATTTGAGTATTTCATTTGAAAAAGTTAACCCTCCGGAGACAGAGGGAGCAGGAGTTCCAGGCCAGCTTGGAGTAAAGGATGAACCTTTGCCATAGAGTCCATCATCATCATCATCATCATCATCATCATCATCATCATCATCATCATCATCATCCTCATCCTCATCACCATCTTCATCATCATCATCAGTAATAACAGTAGTAATAATCATAATAATTTCAGTTAGAATACATGGTTAAGTGATAAGCATTAACATTTGTTGTGAATTTTGTATTTTGATAAATATCAATCTTGTATTCTCAAAATCAAATATTCTTTCCCTAAATGGAAAAAAAAAATTAAGGTGAAGAAACAAGAATGAGGGGACAAAGGAAGATAAAGGAATGCAACATAATGAAGCATAGACAGTTTGAAACAGAAGAAACACAGCTTTGCTTGTGTGAAGAATGAAGTAGAAAAGCCCATTACATTCTTTTTCTGTAACTTACCTACAGCTTAAAATGAAAAGGCTCTGGTCCTGGGTGGGTTCAGCCCCTGAACCCTCACTCTACCCCACCCCCTCCCACCCCATGCCACCTCCTTACAATTCTTTTTTAATTACAATGGATCTGCAAAACACAACCCCAAGCTTCCCAGGCAAAGTCTATCACTATGCACATTGCAAAGCCATTGCTTGAATTTCCTTCACTGGGGACACCTAGAGCAAGCATTTTCTACAGCAATTTGGTGTAACCCACCAGAGTGTAATTACCAGATCCCTGGGAAGAGTGGACCTGCAAGCTAAGTACAAAGAAAGAAAGAAAGCTGGAGCTGCAGCTCTGGCTCTTAAAAGGTGACTGACTCACTCTTCATTTCTCTTGCCTGAGAACTATTCAAGTGTTGCCTGCTCCAACAGAGTAACTAATGTAACAACCTCATAGCTAACCCTGTCTGCTTTCTCCTACTCTGCAGACCCACTGTGACAGGCTCACAGAAGCCCTTCTGTTCTTATTCTTTTGTTCAAGGCTCAGCTCTTTTGCACTCCTGTCCCTGGTGAAGCTCCTCCCTGCTCTTACAGATTGGTTCAAATACTATTAAATACTTACCCATTTCTCCCTTTTCAGGCAGTCTGTGGTACTGAGCACAGGGAGGGAAGCCTCTGTGGCACGCAGAGCTGAGAAGCTCAGTTTCAGCTACAGGAGGATTGAAACTTGAAAGCTGAGAGGCAGAATCCTATCAGAGGTTTAAGTATTTTGCCAGCCTGCTTGAGTTCCTCCCCTCACATACCACGTAACACGTAACTCCTAACAACGTTTGAAACTGAAACGTAACTCCTAACAACGTGTTAGTTTGAAACTGAAATACAGTCAATCGCATTGTAAGGAAGGGATTACACTGAGCCTGTGGAATGAATTATTGGAACGAATTATTGGAAAGAATCCCGTCCTGGGTGGGTTCAGCCCCTGAACCCTCACCCTACCACCAACCCACTTGCAAACTAATCCTATAAACAAAGAGCTTTTAGCAAAGCAACTTCAGGGGCTGCAGGGGGAGACCAGGTTTACTGTCCTGCCAGAATCAATTCAGAAATAAAAGACAACAACAAAAAGAAGATATTATTACCAACGCTTTCCTGTCCATCAGACACTGATCTTCGGGGTAGGTGAGCCTGTGTTGTTACACCTTCTTCTCTGCCTCTGCTGCCCTTATATAGTTCTCAGACATACATGCAGGCAGAACTCCTATACACTCTTGACCTAAGACAAAAGCCTGACAGCTTAAAACAAAGGCCTGGAAGGCTTTTAATCTGACCAGTAGCATACATACCTGCTCTTCTATGAGCTCACATGACAGCTTCAAGGTCTGATCCCTCTCCCAGCCCCAATGTCTCTACCTACTTCTGGCCTCTCTTCTCTCTCCCCACTTCCATTCTCTGCTCTCTCCTTTCTCCCTCCTCCCCAATCTTCTTGCCACCAACTCCCCTCTCCCTTTCAACCCCCAGATCACTAGTAGCCCTTTACTAAAAAAGCCATTCTGAAACGGCTCGAACAGGATCAGGAGCCACAGTGGCGCCATCTGGAGACTGACTTTCCTGTTTGTTATTGCTTTGTGTTTCATTTCTCTTTTAGAGCACTCTGATTTAGAAACATAACCCAAGCTGACCTTCCTGAGGTCACAGGAATTTTCAATCCCTCCCAAAATGAAGGTCTCTTTCTCTAACTCCAGAACCCTGAGCCAGAGACTAATAGACTTCTTCCTGCATCAGGGTGTAGACTGGCTCAGTGACAAGGACCTCTGGTCCTTTCTTATCACAGGCCTGCAGCAGTTCTGGGAAACAGAGGACCCTGGGGAGACTTCTGGCCTGGGTTGAGGAGATATTTCAACAGCACCACAGGGACATTTAGGCAACAAGACTACACTGTGTGATAAAGTAAAGGTGTCACTGTGGGACACAAGTACCCAGCCATTTGTCCTGACACACAGAAGGCACACTGTGAGGACTGGCTCAGCATCCTAACAGAGTCCATATTTATTCTAGGCTGGTCTTGAGTGCTTCCCACTGGGGGATGTTGACCATAGGGACAGGGAGAAGTGGAAGAACAGCAAAGGCAAAGTCACAGGACCTTCCACTCAAATTTTCCTATGACAGTGAAAGTACCTTCAAGACTGCATTTTAAAAGGAAGGAAGGCAGAGAGCTTTGTGTGACATTATTGTCACCATAATATCACGTCTCCAGGCAGGTCAGAGGTTTATTCTTAAGCTGAAGTTTCCCCTTGAAGGGCCTTTTCTACCATGATAATGATTTCAAATGAAAGCCAGTACAGCAGTTTCTCCTCGACTCTTTTTTTTTCTTTTTTTAAATTTTATTTAATATTTTATTTACATTTAAGATGCCATCCCTTTTCCCCATTTCCCCTCCCTAGAAAACCCCTGCCCCATGCCCCCACTTTCCTTTTTTGCTTTTATACATTTTTTTAAAATGTTAATCAAAGGATTTATAAGTTTGGTAATGCTCAATCAGAAGCATAACCCAAAACCCAACCTAGATATAAAAACTATCTTTGACTGGTGGAGACATGTGAACATCTGCCACCATGCCCCCTCTCTCTTTCTCTCTCTCATTACCTAGCTTCTCCCATCCTTCATCTTCTCTCCTTACTCCATCTCTTCCTCTCAATATTCCTTCCCACTTAGCTCCTCCTACATATCACTCTTCCTGTTAAAGTAAAACTTTTCTCTCAAAATACAATTAGAGCATACTTATTCCTATTTGTACCAGTGAGGTACAAGATAGTCCTAATACCAAGTCCATCATTTTGTTGACTAACCAGAACCTCTGTCATCTCTTCTAACTAAAACACTTACTTTTGATCCTGGCTTTTTTGGCTTTAGAATGAATGTCAGCTGAAAACCATCTATTGAGATCTTTTCTCTCAATGTAAATAGCCAGGATTGGCTATGAGACTATAGGTCTTCAACCCCATTAGAAATCCAGAATGATTGAGTTAACTGAAGTTATAGGAAGCAATAAACATAGCTTCTAAAACTTAGCCAATTTATAGAGACCACTGAACACTTGAAAAGCCCCTATACTACGGAATGTTGGAGCATCAAATCTTCAGCCTTCTGGCCCAGAGTCATCTGACAGACCTTAGTAATGCAGGATTATTAAGGACTGATTACTCTGTCTAGGCAGATATAATCAGTCGACTATTGTGCATGTGTGTCCTTTTCTGGACAGTAATTTTTCTGTAGATGGAAAGAAGCAATTCTTGCCTAGTGGCTGTCACCACACAACTGGCATAACTCCAAGGATGCTCAAATTCTTCTTACAATCCACGACAGGAAGCTGTCAGGAGCAGACAGGTCTCTAATCAGAATGGACATTAATATATAAATATTTGTAGCGTCAATTCTATGAACTTCTGACGTTTTGAAAACCAACTATCCATGTAAGGTAACCTGGACTGTTGTCTGTTTACTCCTCTCAGCTATTTCTAAATAAAATATGGGAAACCTCCTAACAATAAACTCAAAGCCATGAATTTGCTATAGTCCCTTAACTCATAGATTAACCGTCCCAAATCAGTTAAAAAAGTTAAAGAAGGACTGGGTCTAGGCCTTGTATTCCTAAATGTGTTATACAGGCACAATGCCCATGAGCGTATCAATATTCATCTCACTTTTATATTAATAAGAAGCTCGTACCAATGAAAACTTTAAATTTGAAATCAAAGTAAATGTTGTACCATTTAAGAAATTATAACTTCATCTTGATAATAATTATACAGATTTCTACCAATAGGTTATGGCTATGCAATAAGTCCTAGCTAATCCTCCCTGTTCCAACAAAACCACTACTTTTCCCTAGAAAGACAGACCATTATTAACCACATTAGTCCCCAAGCCCAGGGAATAGTGGCACTGACTCTTCTTTAACTTCTTCAGGCTGATTAAGGGCATTGAGATATTAGAAGAGGGGTGGGGGAATAGTGAATTTATAAGCCTCTGATGCTGTGTCTTCACTGAATCCAGATGGAATTCCAGGACATCGGAGGTTTGGGCAGGTCTGCTCAGTATGCTTGATGAGTAGATACACCAAGGCTATGTATTCTGCAATATACAATTCTCAGAACAAGTTTTAGTATCAAAAAAAAAAAAAAAAATTTCCCCCCTAGGGGGCTGACATTTTTTTAAAAAATTGTTGGTTTTAACAACTTTTCTTTTTTTTTCCCTTTTTAAAATTGGTTGTAATATTTACATTTCAGATTTTATCCCCTTATCCCACTTCCTCCCACCACCCAGAAACCTCCTATCTCATCCCCCTCCTCCTGCTTCTATGAGGCAGTGACCGCATCTACCCCCCACCACTATCCCCTCCCCACCCTCACATTCCACCCCCACTCTGTGTTTATTTTTTTATGGGACCAAGAAATTCCTCACCCATCTATGCCTGACAAGGCCATCCTCTCCTACATATACCCTGGAGTCTTGGGTCCCTCCCTATGTGTTCCCAGGCTGGTGGTTTAGACCCTGGGGGGCTCTTGATGTTTGGTATTGTTGCTTTCCTCCTGGGGTCACAAACCCTTTCTGCTCCTTCAGTCCTCTCTTTAAGTTCTCCATTGGGAAACCCCTGCTCATATCAGTGGTTAACTGTGAGCATCATCCTCTGAGTGTGTTAGTCTTTGGCAGACCTCTAAGGAGACAGCTATATCGTGTTCCTCACATGCACTTCCAGCCATCCACAACAGTGTTTAGCTTAGGTGGCTGTACATGGGATGAATGCCCAGGTGGAATGGTCTCCTGATGGTCATTCTTTCCGTTTCTGTCCCATGTTTTGTTTCCATATTTGCTCCCTTGATCATTTTTGTTTCTCGTTCTAAGTAGAACTGAGGCATCCCCTCTTGGTCTTCCTTCTTCATGTGCTTCATGTGGTCTGCAGGTTGAGTCTTTGCTATTCCAAGCTTTTGGGCTAACATCCTCTTAACAGTGAGTAAATACCCTGTGTGTTCTTTTGGGATTGGGTTAACTCACTCAAGATGATAATTTCTAGATCCATCCATTTACCTTAAAATTTCTCAAATTCATGATTTTTAATAGCTGAGTAATACTCAATTGTGTAGACATACCACATTTTTTGTATCCATTCCTCTGTTGAGGGACATCTTGGTTCTTTCCAGCTTCTGGCTATTATAAATAAGGCTGCTATGAACATAGTGGAGCATATGTCTTTATTATATGTTGGAGCATCTTCTGGGAATATGCCCAGGAGTGCTACAGCTGGATCCTCAGGTAATGCTATGTCCAGTTTTCTGAGGAACCGCCAGACTGATTTCCAGAGTGGTTGTACCAGCTTGCAATCCCACCATCTATTATCACCTAAGTTTTTGATCTTAGTCATTCTGATTGGTGTGAGGTGGTATCTCAGGGTTGTTTTGATTTGCATTTCCCTGATGATTAAGGATGTGGAGCATTTCTTAAGGTGTTTCTAGGCCATTCGCGTTTCCTCTGTTGAGAATTCTTTGTTTAGCTCTGTACCCCATTTTTAATATGGTTATATGCTTGTCTGGAGTATAATTTCTTGAGTTCTTTGTATATCTTGGATATTAGCCCTCTATTGGATGTAGGATTGGTTAGGATCTTTTCCCAATCTGTTGGTTGCCGATTTGCCTTATTGACAATTTCCTTTGCCTTACAGAAGCTTTGCAATTTGATGAGGTCCCATTTGCCAATTATTGATCTTAGAGCATAAGCCATTGGTGTTCTGTTCAGGAACTTTTCCCCTGTGCCTAGGTATTCGAGGGTCTTTCCTACCTTCTCTTTTATTAGTTTCAGTATATCTGGTTTTAAGTGAAGATCTTTTATCCACTTGGGTTTGAGCTTTGTACAAGGAGATATGAATGGATTGATTTGCATCCTTCTACATGTTGACCTCCAGTTGAACCAACACCATTTGCTGAAAATGCTGTCCGTTTTCCACTGGATGGTTTTAGCTCCTTTGTCAAAGATCAAGTGACCATAGGTATGTGGGCTCATTTTTGGATCTTCAGTTCTATTCCATTGATCTTCATGCCTGTCTCTGTACCAATACCATGCAGTTTTTATTACTATTGCCCTGTAGTATAGGTTGAGGTCAGGGATGGTGATTCCCCCAGAAGTTCTTTTGTTGTTGAGAATAGTTCTCGAAATCCTGGGTTTTTTGTTGTTCCAAATAAATTTGCAAATTGCTCTTTCTATCTCTATGAAGAATCAATTTGGAATTTTGATGGGGATTGCATTGAATCTATAGATTGCTTTTGGCAAGATGGCCATTTTTACTATATTAATCCTGCCAATCCAGGAGCATGGGAGATTTTTCCATCTTCTGAGATCTTCTTCGATTTCTTTCTTCAGAGACTTGAAGTTCTTGTCATACAGATCTTTCACTTGCTTAGTTAGATTCATTCTAAGATATTTTATATTATTTGTAACTATTGTGAAGGGTGTCATTTCCATAATTTCTTTCTCAGCCTGTTTATCTTTTGAGTAGAGGAAGGCTACTGATTTGTTTGAGTTGATTTTATAGCCAGCCACTTTACTGAAGTTGTTTATCAGGTTTAGGAGTTCTCTGGTGGAAGTGTTAGGGTCACTTAAGTATACTATCATATCATCTGCAAATAGTGAAATTTTGACTTCTTCCTTTCCTATCTGTATCCCTTTGACTTCCTTTTGTTGTCTAATCGCCCTACCTAGGACTTCCAGTACTATATTGAATAGGTAGGGTGAGAGTGGGCAGCCTTGTCTAGTCCCTGATCTTAGTGGGATTGCTTCAAGTTTCTCTCCATTTAGTTTGATGTTGGCTACTGGCTTGCTGTATATTGCTTTTACTATGTTTAGGTATGGACCTTGAATTCCTAATCTTTCCAAGACTTTTAACATGAAGGGATGTTGTATTTTGTCAAATGCTTTCTCAGCATCTAGTGAGATGATCATGTGGTTTTTTTCTTTGAGTTTATTTATGTAGTGGATTACATTGATGGATTTCCTAATATTGAACCATCCCTGCATTCCTGGGATAAAGCCTACTTGATCATGATGGATGATTGCTTTGATGTGTTGTTGGATTCGGTTTGTGAGAATTTTATTGAGTATTTTTGCATCGATATTCATAAGAGAGATTGGTCTGTAGTAGTCCTTCTTTGTTGGGTCTTTGTGAGGCTTAGGTATGAGCGTAATTGTAGCTTCATAGAACGAATTGGGTTTGGTTCCTTCTGTTTTTATTCTGTGGAATAGTTTGAAGAGAATTGGTATTAGGTCTTCCTGGAAGGTCTGATTGAATTCTGCACTAAAACCATCTGGTCCCGGACTTTTTTTGCTGGGAAGGTTTTTAATGACTGCTTCTATTTCTTTAGGGGTTATGCAACTGTTTGGATGGTTTATCTGCTCCTCTTTAATTTTGGTACCTGGTATTTATCTAGAAAATTGTCCATTTCATCCAGATTTTCCAATTTTGTTGAGTATAGGCCTTTGTAGTAGGATCTGACGATTTTTTTAATTTCCTCTGTTTGTGTTGTTATGTTTCCCTTTTCATTTCTGATTTTATTAATTTGAGTACTGTCTCTGTGCCCTTTGGTTAGTCTGGCTAAGGGTTTGTCTATCTTGTTGATTTTCTCAAAGTACCAGCTCCTGGTTTTGTTGATAGTTTGTATAGTTCTTTTTGTTTCAACTTGGTTGATTTCAGCCCTGAGTTTGATTATTTCCTGCTGTCTACTCCTCTTGGGTCTCTTAGCTTCTTTTTGTTCTAACACTTTCAGGTGTGCTGTCAATTTATTAATGTACATTCTTTCCATTTTATTTTTGTGGGCACTTAGAGCTATGATTTTTCCTCTTAGTACTGCTTTCATGGAGTCTCACAAATTTTGATATGATGTGTCCTCATTTTCATTTAAATCTAAAAAGTCTTTAATTTCTTTCTTTATTTCTTCCTTGACCAAGTTATCATTGAGTAAAGCATTGTTCAGTTTCCATGTGTATGTGGGCTTTCCGTTGTTTTTGTCCAAGACAAAGACAAGTCTTAGTCCATGGTGGTCTGATAGGGTACAAGGGATTATTTCAATCTTTTTGTATCTGTTGAGGCCTGTATTGTGACCAATTATATGGTCTATTTTGGAGAAAGTACCATGAGGTGCTGAGAAAAAGGTATATTCTTTTGTTTTAGGATGGAATGTTCTATTGATGTCAGTTAAGTCCAATTGGTTCATAACTTCTGTTAGTTTCATTGTGTCTAGGTTTAGGTTCTGTTTCCACGATCTGTCCATAGCTGAGAGTGGGGTATTGATATATCCCACTATTATAGTGTGAGGTGCAATGTATGCTTTAAGCTTTAGTAAAGTTTCTCTTATGTATGTGGGTGCCCTTGCATTTGGACCATAGATGTTCAGAATTGCAAGTTCCTCTTGGTACATTTTTCCTCTGATGAATGTGAAGTGTCCTTCTTTATCTTTTTTGGTTACTTTTGGTTGAAAAACAATTTTATTTAATACTAGAATAGCTACTCCAGCTTGTTTCTTGGGGCCATTTGCTTGGAAGATTGTTTTCCAGCCTTTTACTCTGAGGTAGTGGCTGTCTTTTTCACAAAGGTGTGTTTCCTGTATGCAGCAAAATGTTGGGTCCTGTTTACGTATCCAATCTGATAGTCTATGTCTTTTTATTGTAGAATTGAGTCCATTGATATTAACAGATATTAAGGAAAAATGAATGTTGTTTCCTGTTATTTTTGTTTTTGGTGGTGGTGTTATGTTTGTATAGCTACCTTCTTTTAGAGTTGTTAGAAGATTACTTTCTTCCTTTTTCTAGGTTGTAGTTTCCCTCCTTGTTTTGGAGTTTTCCACCAATTATCCTTTGAAGGGCTGGATTTGTGGTAAGATATTGTGTAAATTTGGATTTGTCATGGAATATTTTGGTTTCTTAATCAATGTTGATTGAGAGTTTTGCTGGGTAAAGTAGTCTGGGCTGGCATTTGTGTTCTCTTAGGGTCTGTATGATATCAGTCCAGGATCTTCTGGCTTTTATAGTCTCTGGTGAGAAGTCTGTTTTAATTCTTATAGGTCTGCCTATATATGTTACTTTACCTTTTTCCCTTACTGCTTTTAGTATTTTTTCTTTGTTTTGTATATTTGATGTTTTGATTATTATGTGACCAGAGGTATTTCTTTTCTGGTCTAGTCTATTTGGGGTTCTGTAGGCTTCTTGTATATTTAAGGACATCTCTTTCTTTAGGTTAGGGAAGTTTTCCTCTATAATTTTGTTGAAGATACTTACTGGCCCTTTAAGTTGGGAGTCTTCACCCTCATCTATACCTATTATCCTTAGGTTTGGTCTTCTCATTGGATTTCCTGGATGTTTTGGGTTAGGAGCTTTTTGCATTTTGCATTTTCTTTGACAGTTGTGCCAATGTTTTCCATGGTGTCTTCTGCACATGAGATTCTCTCTTCTATCTCTAGTATTCTGTTGGTAATGCTTGCATCTATGACCTCTGGTCTTTTTCTTAGGTTTTCTATCTCCAGAGTAGTCTTCTTTTGAGATTTCTTTATTGCTTCTACTTCCATTTTTAGATCCTGGACAGTCTTGTTTAATTCCTTCATCTGTTTGGTTGTGTTTTCTTGCATTTCTTTAAGGGCTTCTACTTGTTTACCTGTGTTCTCCTCAAATTCTTTGAGAGTGTTATTGTTATTTATGACCTTCTTAAAGTCCTCTAACATCATCATGAGAAGTGATTTTAATTCTGGGTCCTGCTTTTCTGGTGTGATGTGGTGTTCAGGACTTGTTATGGTGGGGGAACTGGGTTCTGGTGATGCCAAGTAGCTTTGGTTTCTGTTGTTTACATTCCTGCGCTTGCCTTTTGCCATTTGGTTAGCTGTGGTTCTACTTGCACTCACTGGTTCTGAGTGGAGTCTGCCTTTCCAGTAATCTTGGTTGTATCAGAACTCCTCGGGGTACGGATGACTCTATGATCCTGAGCTCCAGCTGCTCTGGGTTCAGTGGCTCTTCTAGGATGTTTCAGGATATAAAGTCTCCACAGTGGTAGACCAGCTAGGTATTTGCTGTTCTGAATGTAGTTGCTCCTCTAGGATGCTTCGGGATATGGTGTCCCCTGCTCTGCTGCTCTGAGGGCTGTGTCCTCACTAGGATCCCTGCAGCTCTACAGTCTTTCACCTCTCTTGGGTGCCTCTGCAGCTCTGCAGTCTGTGCCTTTCTTAGGGTGCCTCCAGACTCAGTTTCCAGAGGGGAGCAGATCAGCTGGGAGACTGCTGGAGCCACTGGTATCTGGGCCAGAGGCAGAAGGGGAGTGGTTCTCTGCAGGGGCAAGGTCTGGCTGCCAGGTGCCCTCTGGGGGGCTCTTTACTGCCAGATGTGCTTCTAAGGCCTGGGGCTGTGGGTGGGTTCTCCTACCTTCTGCTCTGTGATCTGTGCCCTCCCTCGGGTGCCTCCAAACTCAGTTCCCAGAGGGGAGCAGATCTGCTGGGAGACTGCTCGAGCCACCAGTATCCGGGCCAAAAGTCTCCTTGACTCTTAGAAGCTATAGCAAATCAGTGGTGTTGAGCACCAACTTTATTCCAGGAAGAAGAAGAAGAAAAAAAAAACAAACAGATTTTACTGTATAATAAAAAATTATATCCAATAGTCACATTCATCTATTTGAAACATTGGAGAGTTACCCATTTGGTCCATTGAAACATTACTTTATTACTTGAGGGGGGCACAGCTATGCCATGGCGTAAGTGTAGGGGTCATGTTGTCACAAGAGTCTGTTTCTGTTTTCTACTGCTGCCTTGGGTTACTGGGATCCAGATCAGATGATCAAGCTAATGTGGCAAGAATTTTTAAACCCTGAATCCATCTCCTTTTAAATCAGGTTTAATCCATCATCCTAGTCCATCTCCTTAAAAAAAAAAAAAAAAAAAAAAAAAAAAAAACTGTAACTTACTCATTATTTTTTCTTGGTTATAGTTTTGAAAGAAAGCTGCCAACTCTTTATAAGAAAGAAAGAAAAGAAGGAAAAAAAGAAGTATAGAACTCCTTAAATATTCTAGGTTACCCCTCCTACTTTATCTCCCTTACTGCCCAACTTTCCACACACACATCCCCAACATCCTCTCCAAACTCCACAGTCAGCCAGAATCCTGGAGTTGTGGGTTGAGGGTTTGGGGTGTTTGGTTTTATTTTGAGGCAGCATGAGGATCTGAAACAGACCAGTTGCTTCATTCACCCAAGAATTTTTTTGGTTCTTTGTGTTTCATTTCTCTGCAGAACTTGTGGCAAAGAAGAAATGCAAGTATATGCAATGCATTTCTCTCCAGAAATAAGAAATCTGGATATCCAATTAGCTCTAAATATCCTTTAGAAGAAAAGAAGTGGTACACATCTTTAATCCTAGCATTTGGGAGGCAGAGGCAGAGGCAGAGGCAGAGGCAGAGGCAGAGGCAGAGGCAGAGGCAGAGGCAGAGGCAGAGGCAGAGGCAGAGGCAGAGGCAGAGGCAGAGGCAGAGGCAGAGGCAGAGGCAGAGGCAGAGGCAGAGGCAGAGGCAGAGGCAGAGGCAGAGGCAGAGGCAGAGGCAGAGGCAGAGGCAGAGGCAGAGGCAGAGGCAGAGGCAGAGGCAGAGGCAGAGGCAGAGGCAGAGGCAGAGGCAGAGGCAGAGGCAGAGGCAGAGGCAGAGGCAGAGGCAGAGGCAGAGGCAGAGGCAGAGGCAGAGGCAGAGGCAGAGGCAGAGGCAGAGGCAGATGGATCTCTGTAAGTTCAAGCCCAACCTGGTCTATACAACAAGTTCCAGAACAGTGAAGGCTACACTGAGAAAACTTGTCTAGGAGAGAGGGGGGAGGGAAGGGAAAGGGAAAGAGAGAGAGAGAGAGAGAGAGAGAGAGAGAGAGAGAGAGAGAGAATGAGATATGATACCTAGCACTAGTTAATTCATCTTGGAACCATGTTCAATATCTTGTCCTCAGAAGAAAGATCTTGATCTCTGTAGTTTGTGTGTGTGTTTGTGTGTCTGTGTGAGTCTGTGTGTGTCTGTGTGTGTGTTTTCTCTCACTGAATCTGGAGCTCACAGATTAAGTTAGGCTAACTGACCAGCAAGTTCCAAGGAGCCACCAGTATCTATCTATCTGAAACTCAGTTTACAGCTCATGTTACCAGGCCCAGCTTTCTTATGTAGTTTATGAAGGACAGAATTCATATTCTCACACTTATTTGGCAAGCTCTTTTCTGACTGAGCCATCTTCCCAGGCCCTAAAGATGATCCTTAGAAAAAATATATGAAATATGATCTTTCCCTTTTGAATAAAATAGTTGTGTGAAAAAGCTGTTAGGACCTGTTTCAAGAACTGGCCCCAGTCTCCATTTCTGCCTGCCAATGTAGTGAATGGATTTAAAATTTGTGTGAAAAGTGACATCTTATGTGAGGTTCTAAGGCTGTAGTACTAGCGCTGGTTAAAGAACAGAGTCCTAGAAGAACACGGAGGCACAACACCTACAATCCTGCACTTGGGAGGTAGTAGCTGGAAGATCCAGGACAAACGTAGGCTATGGGAGACAAAAGTCTTTAAAGAAACCCAGAACACAAGATAATAAAAATATCATTGGGCTTTTTTGATCTGCCTATGATAATACTGTTATCATAGTGGGCACAGAGGTTCTTGTGTTCACAGATAAAACTAGGGGAACCAGGAATGTTAAACATGCAGACTTGTCCCTTCAAAGGAAGGGATGTATAAACCTATTTTCTACACAGAAGGCTGGTCAGGGATGTGGTTAATAACCTGGTGATCTCTATGCTATCTGTGGGGCCACACATGGCTTCCCCAGAATCTTCCTTATCTTGACAATTGTTTCTCAGTCAAAACAACTCATCCTTATGGGAGATGTCACACATGCTTTACAAATGGGAGCAGAAGTGGTTAATAGACCTCTGTGCTGTATGAATGACCACAACCACACCAGACATTCTCCAATCCCTATATATTCACAGGTAGTCAATATATAAAACCCATCTTTATGAAAGAACTCACAATTACTTTAAAAAGAGTTTCAATGTTGTCATATCTTAAGCTTTATTGTGCATGAAGGGCTGAGTTAATTGCCACCAGGAACCTTTTGTCTAAAATTGTGCTGTGTTTAAATAATCTAATTTAAAAATAATCTTCCTGGTGTCAGACTCCAGAAGTATGAACCATCACTAGTTACTGAGTTATGCTGAACTAGACTTTCATGCTTCACATGGATGGTTATTCTGCTGCTGATGGTGATCGTAAAGAACCCACACACAGTTTCTCTAATAATCATGACCATAGCAGTTACAAAGCATTCATCTCTTCTTTTCTTTAAAATAATTTTAACTACATGAGGTATAACACTCAAACAATGGAACCCAGAGATGACAGGCTTGAAAAACCATTGAAAGTAAGTATTTGCATTTTAAATGGCAAGTGGATATTTCTCTGACAACTAAACCAGAATCCATGTCACACACACACACACACACACACACACACACACACACACACACACACACAAACCAGTAAGTCAATATCAGACTTAATGTTAAATCAACATAGGTGTGGGCTGGGTGTTGGCCATGGGAAATAGGATACATCAATGCTATGGCAAAATAAGGTTATCTTCTCACTGTCAGTCCATGTAAAAACAGGTGACATCCATTTTTTCCAATATAGTGAAAATTTATCACATAAAACTATAGTATGTCCCATTAGAAAAAGATATCAATGAGTTTTCTGAACATACAATTTAGCATGTTACCTTTTGTAGCATTTTAATAATATGTTAAAAATAAACACTTGACCCTGCTGAGGATATCTTGCAATATCTTCTTTTAGTCTCTACAGTTTATGTCACCAGCTACTCTAATAAAAATCCTTGAATGAAATGGGGGCTGGAAAGATGGCCAAGCTGTCAAAGGCTAAAGCTTCCAACCAAAAGGAGTAGGTTCAGTTCTCAGCACCCATGCTTGCCTTTCCAGCTTCCTCTTTGCCAAACATCATGGTAGATATCAAATAAACAAACTTATAAACAAGTAAACAAATCAACAAATTATTATATAAGTCTGTACACCCATGTTGCAGTAAAGATTATCATGGTGGTGTATGTGTTAAATCAGGATTGAAGCAGACTGTCCTTTAATCAGAGCAATGAAGGACAGCAGTTCCTACAGAAATAGAGACCAAGTGCCCAGGCTCCTCTCAAGGAGAGGAAAGTTTTAGTCGTGTTCTTTACTGTCAGGGATGGATGATGACAGCTGGTATTTTGTTACTATGTTTTTTTTTTTTCCCTAGGGCAGGTTTTCTTATGCTTTTGCTGAGTCATGAGTTTCTTAGCTCATCTGAGATTTCTTGTTCTAGGTTATCAACTTTCATTCCAGATCCTGAGATCAGATAAAAGGAAGCAGGCAATTTATCCTCTCATTGGTGCTTTTTGTGAGAGAAGAATAATGGAGTGAGGGGCAGGTTGGCTCTGTCCCAGGGTCGAAGGGTTCATAGGTCAGATTGACTTTATGCAAACAGGGGTAGAGTTTTAACCAGAATAGCTGTGTGGATCCAGAGACTGCTGTCATGTACTTCTGGAGAAATCTTTAAGAACAGTTAATTAGACAGAGTGCTTTAGTTAGTAAGATGAAACCAACGTGGAGAACCTAGCCAAGGTAGCCATTGTCGAGTGAGGACCTAGCAATGGTGGTGATTCAATCCAGAAGGAACTTCATTAAAAAGTCTAAAAGACAGGATGAATATTTAAGTATGAGAAAAATAAAGAGGAAAGGTGTGATGAAGGGGAGGAGCCTGAGTGGAGGAAACCCAAAGCTCATTCATAGGAGGAAGCTTGTTATTTTTTTTTTTTCCTCTGATGTAAATCTTTGGTCCTTAAGTCTCAAGCCAGTTTGGATTTGTTGGTGCAGAAGAAACATTGTTCCTGGATGAGGGCACAGAATCCCACTGTTAGCAGTAGTCAAGGAACATAGTCCTCTTTAATTTTCAATAATTGCATCAACAAAACAATTGATCTGAATTTCTTTAAGGTTTTCTGAGAGCTGGTAAGACAAGCATTAACTGATTCAAAGAAATCATCAATCCAGATGTTTTAGTTCTGCACAGCTATTTAGATGAATGCATAGCACACACAGTTTTATATAGTATTCAGCACTTTGTAATTGTAATAGACACATTATCACTGGCTTATACATTTACTGTATTGCCAAGGACCAGCCTCTGAGAGGAGATCCTGAGGAAGTGTGTGTTACAGGAAATATTTAAAAAGTATGATAAGTTCCTGCGCTATGCCCAGAACTGGTGGGGTGTTCTCATCTTGGCAGACTCTCTGGCCAGGAGCTCCCTAAATCCCTCCACCTAGCTTGCTAAGTAGCCACTGGCAGGTCACTTTCATGCCAACCCCATGCTTCAAAACCCCTGCTGCCTTTGTGGTGCACACAAGGCAAACCCACACTTTGCAACCATACCATTTTCTCTGGAACCCACTCGAGCAGCCATGTGAAGAAAAACACCACACAAACTTAGTTCAGAAACAATGGTAACTCAATATCTGGGCTCAACAACTGTAATGCTAATCTTGTAAGCCATATTAAATCTAAATCCTCTGGTGGCAAATCCTAATGAATTCTCCATAAGCTGGGAGTCACTAGTAGCTACATCTTGCCCTCTTGCTATCCTATCCAAAAAAACCCCAAACAAAACAACAACAACAACAAAAACAAACTATATCTCTCCTGCTTCCTCTCTTCTCCTAACCAACCCAGAAGTCCCTCCTACTCGACCAGTGATTGGCTGCTTCGTTCATTAGGAGATGGTTCACAAGTCACCTGAGTACTCACTCCTCATTTACAGCCCCTCCCAGAATAGTAGAATTAGCATCAAAATATGAGCAACCCCAGGGCTTATCCACAACAAGGGTGTTTGGGGACAGAGGAAGAAAAAACTCAAAGTCAGTGATGGGTACAAGCTGACAGACAGCTCTGTAGTCTGCTCAAGACAGCTCTCTAATTAGATTCCTATTCAAGATAGTTCTCTGCTTGAAACAGCTGTTTGCCAGAGATAGACCTATAGATAGCTCTTGGGTTTTCCAACCAAAGTCAGAAACCCTGCTAGAAAAATTATAAAGCAGCTCTCTCTAAGTAGCTTTGTCTTGCAGACCAAAGCCCAGTCTTTTCTTTACATATTAACTCAGTCATTTACCCCAGGCTCCCTTTTGATTATCCCACAAATCATCATTTTATGACTTAAACTCCCTCAGTCCCAGGCTAACCTTGAACTAAAAAAAAATCTGCCTGCTTTGTAAGCACAAACAATAAGCTTAGCTGGGTGGGATCTTGCCCTGAGATGACTACTTTCTAAATCTCTTTATCTCCTTCCTTAACATCTTTCTCACAAGCTGGTTCACCAGTGCAGCTGCCTCTGTTCTTTTAGGTCCATGAAGCCTCTTATAATTCTTATTGCACCATATATTTTACATAGTTGAGAAATATTGTTTATATATTTTTGATCTCATGTTTTCAAAGTTCTTTCCCACAGCCTTAAGGGATGTCCTGAAAGTCCCAACATCACAGAGGTACATTTACATTTCCCAGAATTGTACTGGCTATGATTATCATGGAGTCATTACCCTTAGCAGAGAGGACATTCCCCTGAAGAAGGAACATAAAGTAAAATATATTCATTATTATACAAATAAGACTTACACCTACAGCAACCATCAATACTCATGTAGGTCCACATCCTGCTCCAGGGATAGGAACTTTGTCACAACATCTCTGCTGTAGTCATTCAGGACCTGGCACTGTGTGTGTGTGTGTATATATATATATATACACAGTATATAAACACTGTATATACATACAGTATATACATACTGTACAAGCTCAATGTGGATGTGGCTGCTATGCCTCCAGTGGCCTATGTCTTATAATCATTGTGCCTCAGTCATAGCAGGAAGGCAATATAAGTAAAAAATTTACGTTATCTAGAGGTAAGAAGTACATTCTTCCCTGACTTGATATATTGGAACCTTTATAAAAATGTGCACCCAAATAGATCTTTTTCCTAGTTGCTTCTGACAGCTATTTTGTCACAGCAATGAATTGGATAAGCAATGCATTATCTTACTGCATTTTTCTTACTGCATTTATCTTACTGCTGAAATCTTTTTCTGGTTCCCAATCTTAATGGGAGAGCTTTGTGTTACTCACCATGGTATATGGTGCTATTGTTGGTGTTTCATGGATGCTCTTTATCAAGTCAAAGTCACTTCCAGACTCTATTCTTAGTTTTCATCTATTAATTTGGTGTGTTATTCATGTTTTTAGACAACTAGTGTGTTAAACTGGATTGATTGATTTCATTTTTGCAGTGTTATTTATCTTTTTAGACAACTAGTGTGTTAAACTGCATTAACTGATTTCATTTTTGCAGTTTTATGTTTTTAACTGACTCATAATGATACATGTGATGTGGTATCATGTTCCAATATATTTATACAATGGGTAATGATTACATTAGGTCCCTATTCTATCACTCCATACATTCATTGTTTCTTCATCATAAGAACAATCAAATTCTTCCAGCTACATTAAACATGCCTACCTGGGAGAAATCCCACTTCATCTTATCCACTTCATCTTGCTATATAATATGTGGATGCATGGTGGGACTGAATTTGGGGTACTTTGCTAAGGTCTTTGTATGTATGCATTAGGGTAATGGTCTGTTTTAACCTGGAGTGAGTCTTAACACCTCAATTAACCTAGATAATTCTTCACAGGTACATCTTTCTATCTTTGGACATTCTAGATTCTGTCAGGTTGAAAGTCACGGTTATTCATCTCAGTTGGAAAGATGAATCTCTTTCCCACAGACACTAAATGGCAGGGATGTCTGTCATCCAAATGGATGTCAACCTCTAATCCATGCACCACTCTGCAGAGCAATTTCCTGACAGTAACAAAGGGAGCAGTTTACTTCCCTTTAGCTACTGTCCAGGCTATCAGATTCCCAACACTCTTCAGGAGCTATGGAGATTTTACAAGGCAAAAACTCATTTTGTAGAAAAGTGGCCATTTGTAAAATCAACTTATTCTTAAAATGCCCAGATATTTACAAAAATTCTTAAGAATGGGATTAATAAGGTGAAAGCTACCAAAGATTTACAGAACAAAGTCATTCTAGTGAGAAGGCTAGGCTAATTCCATGACAGGCTCAAATTGGCAACTAAAAATACTAGGCCTAAATCTCTGTTTCTAAAAACTGGGTAATTCCAGGTAAGTCCAGGCCTCAGAAGGTTCCCTGCCACCTGACCTGAGGCAAGGACAATGGGTCAGCAGCAATTTCCAGACTTGCTCAACTACTTCCTCAGCAACAGTTTCCAGACCTCCCCAGCAAGTTTCCAGCACTCACACCCAGGTAATGGAATGTCCTTAAAGATACACTCAACACATTAGCATACCTACCCTGGAATTCCCTAATGTGCTTTAAATGAGGCCTGCAGGCTCACTTTGTTGTGTCTCTGTCTTGGTGATGGGAAATCCCAGATACTGGACTTCTGCAGAATAAAACACTCTTTGTGTTTACATACAATTTGAATCCAGAGTATCATTCTTTGGTGAATCATGACTCTTAAACTAGTTTCTTTTCTGTAGAAAACACCATGACCAAAAGCAACCTGGGTAGGAAAGGGTGTATTTGGCTTGTGTATCCCAATCAAGGCCATTGGTGAGGTAAGCAAAGGCCAGAACTAAACCTGGAAGCAGGAATTGTATTAGAAACATGGAGGAGTGCTGCTTTACTGACTTGTTCCTCATGTTTTGCTCAACCATCTTTCTTACATAACCCAAGATCATCTGCTTGATTTCGGGTGGCACTGCCCCAAATAGGCTGTACCCTCCTACAATTATCAATCAAGAATCTGTTCTACAGATTTGCGCATAGGTCAATCTGATGGAGGCATTTTCTCAGATGAGGTTTCCTCTTCCCAGATGACTGTCAAGTTGACAAAATCCTAACAAGCACAAAAGTGTTGTGCAACAATGTGCAAAACAATATTGTTGCCTCACTTGAATATGCATGCAATCTTTCCCTTTTATTTCCTCACCCCAAACAGTCACAATGTGGAGCACAAGATGTCCTACAGCCTGCTGTGAAATCCAGGCTCTCCTGAAATTCACAGTAATACTTGTTGTGTTTCATCATCTAGGAACTAGGATCACAGTGATGAGCCACCATAACCAGCTTGAAGTCTTTTATCAAGTGTGTACAACATGTCTGTAAAATAAATTGAATTATACCTATATCTGCCTTGCTTCAAAATGAATGAAACTCAGACTATTATTTATTTATTTATTTATTTATTTAGCCTTTGTGCAATTACTGGGAGATTACCCATAATCTAATTTTCTAATGGCTAGACTGTTAATTCCCCAGCTGTGATCCCCAGATAATGATTTTTCAAGTGTCCCTGGGTTATTTCTGCTCCAACAGTCTGTCCTGGGGCAGGAGGCCAGGGTCAGGGCAGACATTTCACTCAGGCATGAGCTCCTGGCCCATCATATCTAATGGAGACCTCCTGTTCTCACCATCTTCTTCTTCTTTTACTCTCTTTTCTCCTTCTCTTTTTATCCTCATGGTCCCTACCAGTGACCCCCAGCTAGGTAACTGTAAACCTGCCTACCTCTCTTCCCTTCAGTAATTGGCTGTAGCCACCTTTATTTAATAGTTTTAAATTGGGGAGCAAGGTTTATACAACAAAAGCTAGTGTACATGAGAATTTGCTCATCTTGGAGCAACCAGATCTTGGAGAATAGAATTTAGCATTTGAATACATAGCAGCACAGACCTACCCCCAACACATCTGCCAAACACTGACTATCACTGAACCATGAGTAAGGCAGCAAAGTTCTTGTTGTCTTAAAACTCTCACTATTGGCTATATGGAAGAAGCAAAGACTGAGCACAGTAAAAGCAAACAGAGTTACCATATGACCCTGCTTTACCTTTCCTGACCATATAGCCAGAGGACTTCACAGCCCACCACAGAGATACCTGCACACCCATGTTACAGATGCTCTGAACAACAATAAAAAAATAGGATCAGCCTAACTGTCCATTAACAGATGAATGAATAAATAATTCAAGTGTTTTTATAAATATTTGTTCTTTATTAAAATTAATGCTTTTTATCTCAAGTCTTCAGAAAAAGTAGAGATAACAAATGGAACTCAAACACAAAAATGTCTCAGAGCTTTCAGAAACCACAGACCTTCCATAGCTGAAAGGGGACATAATATTGGTAGCAGAGACTCATTGTGAGGGATTAAAGGTGGGCCACACTAGCCATTTAGTCTGTCTTCTTTGTAAACAGATGCTGTTTCTGGAATTATTGGGGTTCGGAATCTGAGAACAAGCCAGATTTGTTTGCCCATTCTTATTAAGACAATAAAATGAACAATAGACAAAGAGATCTATTCATTGAGGTCACATTAGGAACTTGGGCATAAATCCAGTGACTCTTCCAAGTCCATCTTTGGTATCTTGGAATGAGGTTTAGGTTTGAATAGAGGGCCAGAGCTAGACATTGTGGTCAAAACTGGTTCCACTGGGTGTAGCCAATCTTATCATCAAACAAAAACCACCTTTTCCTAAAACAATGACTCAAGCATATACCTTCATGACTTGAACATTCAAATGTAGTTCTTTATTCTCTCTCTCTCTCTCTCTCTCTCTCTCTCTCTCTCTCTCTCTCTCTCTCTCTCTTTCTCACACACACACACACACACACACACACACACACACACACACACACACAAACCCCATTAGGTGAAAGGAAAGAATTGGTGATTTCCAAATATCAAGTCCAAGTCTAAACTGTGACTAGACTGTGGAATGGGGGAACGTGTTTCAAAATATCTAACAGATATTTCATTAAAACTCAGAAAATTCAGATATAAAATTTATTTTAGAATATATAATGAAGTGAGGGGTTTTGTTTAATTTTTATTTCAAATCATTCAGAATAAAAAGAGTCAACACACAGCCATTGGTGGCTCATAACTTTAATCTCAGCACTTAACATTCAGATGCAGGAGAATCTCAGAGTTCAAGGCCAACCTGATCTACACAGTGAGTTTCAGCCAGAATAGCCAGGGCTACTCAGAGAAACCATCTCTAAAACAAACAAACAAACAAAGGAGAAAAAAAGATAAGACAGATTTGGAAAAAAAAAAATGTTGGGAGTTAAGTATAGGATTGAAGCAAGAGAGAATGCTGCTGACTCAAGTTTGAGCTTTTGCATAGACAAGAAACTTGTCTAAGTACTGGGCTTCCAAAGCCGTACTTATGCATTGTAATCACAAGGTTCAATGGACCTGGTTTTGGATGTAATTGAGAATACAGCTGTAGTTTAGAATTCAAAAGCATTTAAAGCATCCCAACTTTTCCTCTTTTGTTACAAGTCTCTAAGACATGTTCCACTTCATGTCTTACATGTTCACCAAAACTCAGGCGCATCCTATAGGAAAAACATTTTCAAAATAAATGAAACATATTTCATTGACTGAAATCCTGTTCCTGTCTGTGTCTGTGTGTGTCCACAATCATCAAATGCACATGTCTGGGAGAACAGAAAAAGAAGGTGTGTGATGTCCATTTTTGATCATCTCTCCGTTTTATTCTTTAAGACAGGGTCTCTCATTGATTCTGGAAGTAGGCTGGGAGTAGCCCCTATTATCCTCCTGTCTACAGACCTTCTACAGACACAGCACCACCACAGGGAAAGCAGAAGTCACACAGGTATGAGAATCATCTTATTTGACATAGGTATTGGGAGTGTTTTGTTGTTTGAGAGAGGGTCTTATATAACCTGGGCTGGCCTCAAATTCATTATACAGCTCAATTTGACCTTAAAATTCTGTTCCTTGGGCCTCTACTTCTAAGATGCTGGGATTATAGCTATAGACCACCCCTCCTAGCAAGAAAATACTTCTGAGGCCATTTAGTCCTAAATGACTTTTCTATACAAACTATCTGGAGATTAGTACAAAACTAAAAATTATTAAAGTTATATATGATAGAAATTAAACAAAAGTCCTAGTTCCACATCTTTCCTTATATTCATGCCCTTTGTAATGTGACTTGAAACTCCCCACCTTTGAACTTGGGTTGAACTCAGCTTACTTAGCAGAATGCACATGGGAGTGCACAGAGCTGCACAGAAGCCCAGTCTTGTTGTACCTTCCAACTATGTCAGATGTCCATGTAAACAAGGTGATAAAAACTGTTTTGCCAGCTGGCTCTTAGGTGATAACTCAAGAGTCAAAGATTTTGAAAGTCAGCCAGGGCAAATGTCTTCTGACACTTGACCTATGGAGATATCTAATTTAATCACATGACACAGATGAAGCACTGTGTTTAAAGCTACAGAACATTGAGATGATTGTCATGCCAAATAGGCCACAGATGACGATCATATTTATAGTTATTTACACCTTTGTAATCCTAGTTTAGCATTATATAATTTCATGAGTTCAACAAGAAATACATATGAATCATTTGTTAGTGATTTGTTTGCTCTGGTTGAAATGATTAGAAATTTTAGCATTGTTCATTGTTCTTGTGTTCTTGTTCATCTGAGTTATTTTTATCTGTGTTCTAGTGGTAAACACCATGGATAATAATTTAGAAAAGCATACAGCTCAACCAAGCAGCTTGATCAAGTGGTAAGTAGTGTGAAATGATTAAGTACATACAACATATGACCCTAAAGAGACACATTTCACTCAATGTAATAAGAGGATGGAAATAAAGCCAGATTTAGAATATATGTAATACAATATTCATGGCCAAGATTGGATATGGAGTGAGACTGCACTAAAAACAGAATTTCCTGAAGTCTAAAATAATCATAGGTAGATTCATAGAAGATAGAATTAGACACTTTTATCCTAAGAATTTACTTTTATTTACCCGTATACCAAATACCTGAGGGCTCCCCAGAAGGCCAGATGAGGTTGTCACATGTTGGAGAGTTACATGGGGTTTGTGCTGGCATCACAGGTTCTGGGAATGGAACCTATGTCTTCATCAAGAACAATAAGATTCTATTACAGATGGTTGTGACCCACCATGTGGTTTCTGGGAATTGAACTCAGGACCTTTGGAAGAGCAGTCAGTGCTCTTAACCACTGAGCCATCTCTCCATCCCATCCATCTACACAATGAAGTATTACTCAGCTATTAAAAATAATGAATTTGAGAAATTTCTTGGTAAATGGATGGATCTAGAAATTATCATCTTGAGTGAGTTAACCTAATCCCAAAAGAACACACAGGGTATTTACTCACTGTTAAGCGGATGTTAGCCCAAAAGCTTGGAATAGCAAAGACTCAACCCGCAGACCACATGAAGCTCATGAAGAAGGAAGACCAAGAGGGGATGCCTCAGTTCTACTTAGAACGAGTAACAAAAATGCTCAAGGGAGCAAATATGGAAACAAAACATGGGACAGAAACTGAAGGAGGGGCCATCAGGAGACCATTCCACCTGGGTATTCATCCCATGTACAGCCACCTAAGCTAAACACTGTTGTGGATGGCTGGAAGTGCATACTGTCAGGAACATGATACAGCTGTCTCCTTAGAGGTCTGCCAAAGACTAACATACTCAGAGGACGATGTGCACAGTTAACCACTGATATGATCAGGGGTTTCCCAAAGGAGAACTTAAGAGAGAGTACTGAAGGAGCAGAAAGGGTTTGTGACCCCAGGAGGAAAGCAACAATACCAAACAACCAGAGCCCCCCAGGGTCTAAACCACCAGCCTGGAAACACATAGGGAGGAACCCAAGACTCCAGTGGTATATGTAGGGGAGGATGGCCTTGTCGGGCATAGGTGGGAGAGGAATTTCTTAGTCCCATAAAAAAATAAACACAGAGTGGAGGAGGAATGTGAGGGTGGGGAGGGGATAGTGGGGGGGGGTAGATGCAGTCACTGCCTCATAGAAGCATGAGGAGGGGGATGGGGTAGGAGGTTTCTGGGTGGTGGGAGGAAGTGGGATAAGGGGATAAAATCTGAAATGTAAATATTACAACCAATTTTAAAAAGGAAAAAAAAAAAAAAAGAAAAATTGTTAGAACCAACATCCTTAAAAAAATGTCTGCCCCCTAGGGGGAAAACTTTTTTTTCTTGATACCAAAACTTGTTCTGAGAATTGTATATTGCAGAATACACAGCCTTGGTGTATCTACTCATCAAGCATACTGAGCAGACCTGCCCAAACCTCTGATGTCCTGCAATTCCATCTGGATTCAGTGAAGACACAGCATCAGAGGCTTATCAACTTATTCTTTCCCCTACCCCTCTTCTAATATCTCAACGCCGTAATCAGCTTAAAGAAGTTAAAGAAGAGTCAGCGCCCCTATTTCTTGAGCTTGGGGACTAATGCGGTTAATAATGGTCTGTCTTTCTAGGGAAAAGTAGTGGTTTTGTTGGAACAGGGAGGATTAGCTAGGACTTATTGCATAGCCATAACCTATTGGTAGAAATCTGTATAATTATTATCAAGATGAAGTTATAATTTCTTAAATGGTACAACATTTACTTTGATTTCAAATTTAAGGTTTTCATTGGTACGAGATTCTTATTATTATGAAAATGAGATGAATATTGATACTCTCATGGGCATTGTGCCTGTATAACACATTTAGGAATACAAGGCCTAGACCCAGTCCTTCTTTAACTTTTTTAACTGATTTGGGACGGTTAACCTATGAGTTAAGGGACTATAGCAAATTCATGGCTTTGAGTTTATTGTTAGGAGGTTTCTCATATTTTATTTAGAAATAGCTGAGAGGAGTGAACAGACAACAGTCCAGGTTACCTTACATGGATAGTTGGTTTTCAAAACGTCAGAAATTCATAGAATTGACACTACAAATATTTATATATTAATGTCCATTCTGATTAGAGACCTGTCTGCTCCTGACAGCTTCCTGTCGTGGATTCTAAGAAGAAATTGAGCATCCTTGGAGATACTCCAGTTGTGTGGTGACAGCCACTAGGCAAGAATTGCCTCTTTCCATCTACAGAAAAATTACTGTCCAGAAAAGGACATACATGCAGAATAGTCGACTGATTATATCTGCCTAGACAGAGTAATCAGCCCTTAATAATCCTGCATCACTAAGGTCTGTCAGATGACTCTGGGCCAGAAGGCTGAAGATTTGATCCTCCAATGGTCGGTAGTATAGGGGCTTTCCAGGTGTTCAGCAGTCTCTATAAATTGGCTAAGTTTTAGAAGCTATGTTTAGTGCTTCCCATAACTTCAGTTAACTCGGTCATTCTGGATTTCTGACGGGGTTGAAGACCTATAGTCTCATAGCCAATCCTGGCTATTTACTTTGAGAGAAAAGATCTGAGTAGATGTTTTTTAGCTGACATTCATTCTAAAGCAAAAAAAAAAAAAAAAAAAAAAAAAAAAAAAAAAAAAAAAAAAAAAAAAAAAAAAAAAAAAAAGCCAGGATCAAAAGTAAGTGTTTATGGACTGGGTATTAGGATTATCTTGTACCTCACTGGTACAATTAGGAATAAGTATGCTCTAATTGTATTTTGAGAGAAAAGTTTTACTTTAACAGGAAGAGTGATATGTAGGAGGAGCTAAGTGGGAAGGAATACTGAGAGGAAGAGATGGAGCAAGGAGAGAAGATGAAGGAGAGGAGAAACTAAGTGATGAGAGAGAGAAAGAGAGAGGGGGCATGGAGGCAGATGTTCACATGTCTCCACCAGTCAAAGATAGTTTTTATATCTAGGTTGGGTATTGGGTTACGCTTCTGATTGAACATTACCAAACTTATAAATCCTTTGATTAACATTTTAAAAAAATGTATAAAAGCAAAAAGGAAAGGGAGAGGCATGGGACAGGGGTTTTCTAGGGAGGGGAAATGGGAAAAGGGGATGGCATCTTACATGTAAATAAAATATAAAATAAAATTAAAAAAAAAAAAAACAATTCGTGCCTTTACGTACTGAGCCATTGCCCCAACTCTTAGAATTGGATTTCTAAATAATTATTTTAAAACTCCAGCAGGTGAAGGAGGAAAAAAGGATATCAGAATAAAAACCAACATGAACGGATACAATCCTGAAAGGTGAATCCAAAAACAGCAATCCAGTAAGAGACTTAAAATTCTAATTTACATCCTCATTTATTTGTATTTTCTGAACCCTGTTGAGGCCCACATTCTGTCTCAACACTTTTGCCTCAACACTTTTGGGGCTAAGTGCTCTCGTCAAGAGAGAGAGTGGGGCTCTTGGGGCAAGAGACGCGAAGAATGGAGACAAGACAGGGTGTGATTCAGTCTCGTATCAAGTCTCTTTATTATCAAGTCTCATGTCTCAAGTCTCTTTATTGAAGGGAATTCTGAGCTATTTATAGGCTTTTGCCACGTGCCTTGTAGGCGCGTGGATACCACGTGCCTTGCAGGTGTTGATATGACATAAGCCTTACAGGCGTCTATAGCGTGGACAGCACGTGCACCGCAATGCCTTGCAGGCTTGGATAGCACGTGCGCCTTACAGGCATGTATGGAGTAGATAGCACGTGGACAGCACGTGAACTGCATGCCTTGCAGGCGTGGCCACCACGTGCACCTTGCAGCTGGGGGCAGTAAATAGCAACACAAAATATGTGGGATATCAGAGTGTGCTTCAGCTGTTGTAGGCTATTGAAAACCAAATCTTTCATCAGGGTATATGGTTCCAGATGGCTGCAAAGTTGATCTAGCCGCTTTCTGCTAAAGTCAGCTCCCAACAGAACCCCTTATTTATTTGTATTAGCTGAGGACCACACACAAACCCACTTCCCCTGCTGTCATTGGTGAAAGAATAGAAAAATAAAGATGTTGTTGAGGTGTTTACATTATATACCCAAATGCACTTTCTCACTGCTGTTTAAAATCACCCTATTGATTTAATATATTTAAATCATCTCTTATGCCCCAAATAGTTAATTGAAATAAGGCAGAAATAATAATATATTACTTTAAATACATTTTCCTGAAATTGTTGTTAATGAATATAAAAAATGAAAGTAAACTAAAGAAATTCATGGCTACCAAGGGAGCTCCACATAAGGCTTATAAAGGAATCCTTTAGCCTGAAGATAAAGACAAACAGAAACACAAAACTGCAGAGAAGAAAGAAACCATGCTTGAAAATGGTTCAGGACGGGATAGGGTAAAACAAGCAAACAATAAACAAAAAAGAGTACAAGGTGACAGGAAATAATACACACCTTTCAATAACAACTTGAATATTAATGGTCCCCTTTACCCAGGCAAATAAAACTGAGTGGCAAATTGAATTAAACAATGGGACCTGCCTATTTATTGATTCAAAAAAAGAAAAAAACACCTCATCATCAAAGATTGACACTACTTTAGGGTAAAAACTGGAAATTAATACTCCCACATCCTCCAATTGTCAATATCATATTTTAGAACATCTCAAAATTTTTTTCTGTACTGAAATTTACTCAGAATGAGATTGTTTGATGGTGCAATGGATTCATTTTTAATTTTTGAGAAGAAAGATCTCTATGTTTTTCATGACAGCCATATTAGTTTTCATTCCCATGGAGAGAGGCAGTTTTCCTTTGCTCCATATCTTCAATCTTCATCTCTTATCTTGTTTAGTAAAGACAGAGGGCAAGTTTGAACACCAAACTAACACTGGCTATTGTGGTGGCTTCCAGTCATATTAGATAAATACACACTGACTCAGATCTGTCAGGTTGAGTGCACACCTGTAACAATCTCAATTAGACCTGATATTTTTACCCTGTTGAGATTTAGTGAGACATGACTTTCTGGTAAAATTTCACCTCCATAGCTTGAGTTCTAGAGATGATTTCAGTAGGATTCTCTGCAATAGTAAGTTAATGCTGGAGTGGAAATGACAGAGACAGGTAACTTACTTCATTGGGGTAAGTGTCATGGGAAAACATTCCCACCAGCATATCTTTAGGCGTACTTGATTTCAGAACTAACACCAATGCTGATGAATCATGACCCATTAAGGACTTACCTCACCCTCAGCAGCATCAGAAGGCTGGTACCAACACCACTGCAGAAGGCCATGTGCACATAATGTATATTATGGGAATGTGCCCCTCTAATTTGGGTTCTGATGGTGTCATTGTTCCCAGCTGACAATTTCTCTTCTATTCCTGTCTTCTCAAAGAAAAAATGCACCCAAGACAGTTTAAGCAAAAATTTGTTTAACAACACAAAGTAATTCAAAGTAAATATAGACTCCAGAGCAAGACTGGAGCAGGCTGCCTGAAGGTAGATGGTGGTCCACTGAACTCTGCATGGTGAAATTTACAAACGTTTCTTAGGGTCCCAACTCTATAATGTCATGGTTAAGTTCTCATCTTGAGAACTTCTGTCTTACATTAAGGAAGTTGTCCCCCACTGCTTTTTTGCATTCTCTGCTCATTAGCATATTCATAGTGGCATGAATAATCATTAGGAAAGTACCCTGGTTTTCTTAATTTCTTACATTGCAGAAGGAGCTGAACTGTACCTTCAAAGCTGTCTAACTATAAAGGAAGATTGCAACCACCAGGAGAAGCATCAACTAAGACATGGCCAGAACCTTCTTAATGATGTATGAAAAGAAGAAGGTTTGGGAATCTGGCACAAAAACTCCTTCTACTACTAACATGTCATATGATCATGTGAAAAGCATTTTCATGTTGCTGAGCATTAGTTTCCTTAAATATATAGTATATAACCAGTTAATGTTTAGGGAAGATATTTAGGGAAAATATCATATACAGGCATATATGATAACACACACAGTAGTTGCTGAGTAACTGGATTCAACATGCAGACTGAACACAGTGGATCTAGAAAATTAGATACAAAGACAAGAAGAACCTCAACTCATGTGGAACAGATTAGGTTCGTTTCTCTCTCACCCCAGAGGCTAGTGGGTCTATGCATAATCACAATACTAGTCCCATATCCTGAGTTTCTGCAGATTCCTAAGGGTGGAAATGAGACCAAAAGCCAAGCACGAACACAAGCATCTTCTGGGTGGTTACAAGGAAGGATGAGTTCAAGACCAGCCTGTCTCCAGCTGAGGAGGTCACACATCAGGAGGTAGCAGGGTTCTCTCACTGCTGTGTCTTTGCCTCCATTCAGTTCTTCATGGGGACCCCTGAGCATGAACAACAGATCTGATGTAACCCTAGTGCTCAATATACTTGTGAAACTATGAACTTCCGTCAACAGGGTATCTGTAAATGTTTCTATTGTTTTTCCACTCCTTAGCTTTCTCCTTCAATCTTAACCTTTCAACAATTTATAAATTAAATAAAAATTACAAAATTTAATTTTTAGTAAAATCAATGAGAATTGAATATTCAAATTAGCTCATTTAAAACTTTCAGGTCAGGATTTAAAATAGAGCCATTTACCCATTTCCAGATCTTTTTCTCTTGTATATAATCGAGTCCAATAGAAAATAACTGTTCATTTCCCATTGAGAAGTTTTTCATGAATCCTTATAATCAAAACCAAGGGAGAGACTTAAACTACATTTATTCATGACTTACTTTCTTCTACTAACCTTCTAAAGCACTATGACTCCTGTTTAAAGTTCTTCCTTGCTCCTTACCAGTATAATTCTCTCTAGGTAGTGTGAAATCTCTCTCTCTCTATCTCTCTCTCTCTCTCTCTCTCAATTGATCTATGCCAGTTCCTAATTCATAAATGATATGATTAAAATTCAAGTCTCCATTTATTCAGAATAGACATTGGCTCAGAGTCCAGAGATACCTACATAGCTTCAAGAAAAGTGATATGTTCTACTGAGCAATTTTATTTAACAATTTTACCAATTCTTCTTCATCTTGAATAAGCAGCAAAGTGGTTCCTCCCATAGAGTAATCAGCTAGCCCTTTAGCACATGGTCTAGAAGTCTGAGAAATAAGTAAGTGTTTATCCTGATATGGATGCCAGACTCTCCAGCAATTTAGTGTGGCTGATCTTCCTAGAGTAAGAACGAAAACATGTTCTATTCCTGCCCTGTTCCTACTACACCACAATCAACTACACACAGTAGGTGCTTCATTAGCGCATGTGGGAACATGGGTACTGCTGTCATATGTCAAGGAATCACAAATAATGACAAAGGATTCATTTTATATTTGGTTTTTATTAATTAACTTCAGACAAATTAAATTGTTAAACATATTCATTAAAATAATCAAATATTTCACATTTTAACTTGATATCTGTTGGTCATAGTTAGAGTATTGCTGCTGTGAACAGACACCATGACCAAGGCAATTCTTATAAAGACAATATTTAATTGGGGCTAACTTACAGGTTCAGCAGTTCAGTCTATTATCATCAAGGCAGGAACATGGCAGCATTCAGGTAGGCATGGCACAGGAGGAGATGAGAATTCTACATCTTCATCTGAAGGCTGCTAGGAGAAGACTGGCACTCAGTTGGTTAGAAGGAGGGTCTCATTGTCCACTCTGACAGTAACATACTTCCTCCAACAAGGCCATACATATTCCAACAATGCTACACCTACTAATAGAGCCATTTCCTGGGCCAAGCACATTCAAACCACCACACTGCCTATTAGGGATCACTTGTACTGGCAGCCTGAGGCAGCAGGGCCAGGTGCCTAAGCTCATAGATCACATAGTTTCAATGAAGTTCCCAGCACCAAAATTTGTAAGCTGTGTTATTCTTCATGAGTTCTTAATGTTATGACTGTCTTCTCATACAAAATCATAGTGGTATACTGTCTCCATGGAGGACTGTTTGACTGAGGTAGCTCACATTTTCTGTCAACTATTATTCTCAGGAAATTCAAGCCACACAGTGACCTACTGGTTCAGTCCTGTTCTCTTAGGCAGCCACACTGCATGGAAGAAACGTGATGTTTCCACACTGGACAAAGGATGGATAATAGTCTGTAACATTGTATGACACTGACTTTATCTTAGGCTCAACTCCTTGAGCTTCCAAATACTATGAAGAGGAGTAATGTTCATGTGGAAAAATTATGAAGCAAAAGCTCTTGGCTCACCGAACTAAGACACTGAATCCAATCAGGCTAAAGAGAAAACATCAGCCCTGCACAGCTAAGTTTCAGAGCCAACAGATGCCAGCCTGGTCCCCTACAGGCATCTAAGTAAGGCAGAGCATACACTTGTTAAATCCACTTGTGTACATCTGAGATAAAGGTCAGAGGTGGTTTCAAACTACATAAGATCTCCCTTAACTACAAGGAATATTTCTAACACTCCTAATGGACTGACTGGAGCTATTGCTATACTTTTTGTGCACTACTTTACAAACACACACACACACACACACACACACAGAGAGAGAGAGAGAGAGAGAGAGAGAGAGAGAGAGAGAGAGAGAGAGAGAATTTTCAATCTTAATTAAGCCCATGTTATATCTGGTAGCTGTAACTCTCATGATATAATGTGGACAGTGAACAATGCTGTGTGATCTGAGGTGAAATAAGAGTGTCATGGAAGGATACAGTGTATTGGACTTGAAAAATCAGATTATGGATTATCATTCCTGCTGTGTGAAATGTCAAGAACCAGCCTTGATGTTGGGGGCCGACTTTTAGCAGCAAGCGGCTATCAGCTTTGCAGCCATCTTGAGCCATATACCGACATGAGACTTGGATTACAATAGCCTACAACAGCTGAGCATACTCTGATAACATCTTGCTTTGAATACCCGGGACTTTCCTTGGGTGTGTGAGATTAAAAGTGTGTGAGATTAAAAGTGTGTGAGATTAAAGGTGTGTGACTTAAGAGTGTGACCTAGAGATCAGATTTAGAGACAAGACCTAAGCCCATGCATGATTAAAGGTGTAACTTAGAGGCATGGCTTAGAAGTGAGACATATAAAACGCAGAGGCAGACGGCAGAGAGATAAACTCTTTAAGGAGACTCTTTAGAGAGTTCAGCTAGACTTGGGACTTGGACTAGGAAGAGAGACTGAAGAATAAACGGGATTGAATCACACTCTGGTCTCCATTCTTTGAGTCTGTCCTCTCTCTCTTGCTGAACCCCAACCCACGGACCTGAGCGGCAGCTTGGGCTGGGAAACAGTGGCTGCCAAGAGCGGAGTGGAAAGGGACACAACAACTTGACACCCAGGTACTGAGGTGGGATGCAGTCTGCATGGGCCACCTCTGATGGTTTCTGGCAATTGAATCATGCTGATAGCAGTAGGGGATTAGGAAAAGAAACTTAATTACTTAGGCTCTTTACTCTTTGATTTAGGGGCAGCTTGCTGCCCAGGCAAAAGGCTCAGAGCTCATTAACTCTTTGTAAGCCAGAGAGAAAAGAAGAAAACAGAGAAAGTCAGGCACACACACACGCACACACACACACACACACACACACTTAGCTGGGCCCAACCACTAGTTTCATCGATTTCACTTATTTACATACACATATACCTACATATATATAGACAGACAGAAAGACAGGCATGCATGCATACAGTGGAAGTATATACGTATACATATACATATATATATATATATATTATACATGTATGTGTGTGTGTGTATATATATATACACACACACACATACATGTACACACATAATAGGTGGATGGAGTAAAGCCCCAATAACCACATTTTATTTTGTTGTCTCAACATTCTTATATCCCTAGAACAAAAAGCTCTCTATGTAAAAAAAACATAACTCCCAGATAAAATTTACACAAGAGGGAGTCACAGCAGGATGTTGATAATAAGTTCAAAGCAGTGTTTCATTGTATAAGCTCATTATAAGTTCAAAGCAATAGTTTTGCATGGCTTTGCTTTATCAGAGTGCACACTTGTGGCCTTATCCTTGGACCTGACATAAAAATAAATGTTTTTTTTCTTGATCATTAATTTTTTTTTGAGCCTATTCTTCTCCTGGTACAATTTACAAGGTTGTAGTGTATGGAAGCATATTGAACTCTGTTCATGTACCATTTACTTACTATCCTCTGAGGAGGGGCACATTCTACTCTTGATTCTAACTTTGTTATCTTTCTGGTAAAACATCAAAAACCATCTCCTTAAATGTTCTATTATTCTATTTTCCTAAAATCTTTTTAATCAAATCAGGAGAAAACTCATTAATACATTTGAAGAGTGTTAATTCAATACAAGTTCAACTTCATCTTGATCTGTGGGAAATTTGTCCAATAAGGAGGGCCAAAATCCAAGGATCAATCAGAATAGATTATAGGCAGAAAAGGTCTTTCTTGCCCATGTCAGAAAAATGAGGAATACAGGCATGCTATGCATGAGAAAGCACATCAGCAGTAAGAAGCAATCCTGGGACAAAGCTCTGGGGGCTGTGTCTCTCCAAGATTTACCCATTGCAACCATGCAAAATGTTATGCTGTCTCCAGGAAGCTTGCTTGCTTACCACAGCCTTCCCTAAGTGGCTTCTGCCAGTAAGCTGTATTGATGGCAGAAGCAGACACCCAAAATATAAGAACAATGTATTTATAGCAGCCTCGAATATCTCTTGAACACTAATGTGACACAGAGTGACTAAACACGCCCTAACAAGTTGTGTTTCTCATTTTATGTATGAGGATTATTTTACATTTCTCTCTTTTCTCACTATTTCCACCCTTAAAATTCTAAGTGTTTTTGTAAAATAGTATTATCTTCATACAGTCACTATTTAGACTTTTTTTTTTTTACTAGACTTTAGGATTCAGAACAGTCATATTTCAAATTTATCATAATATAATGCAGTATAATACACTATTGGGAGGATATGTTTAACCTTCATAAAATATAAATTTTCTCATCTGTAAAATGACTGAAAAATATCTACTGCATAAACTTTTAGAATTCATGAAACAATTCTTATAAATTTAAAAGCATAGTGTCTGCTAGAAAGCACCATTCAATTCACAGTAATGTTTCCTAATCTCTCTCCCCACCAAGTGATGCTTTTTTTTTTTTTTTTAACTGAAAATAAAAGCCTATTTGGGTGATTTCAAAAATCACTATTCTTTCACACTAAGGAACTGCATAGGCATCCTGCCCTGTTTGAGCTGTTCTGGAAGAGATTAAACTGAAGGGAACAGCCATTGATCACTGAAGAGACCATGTGAGCTTTAGTAATATGGAAGTAACTGTTTCAGGCATTTTTTGGTGTCCACAGAATAGTAAGTCATCTCCATTGTCCAGACATTTTAATGGCTTCCCCCACAAGCTGATAGGAACCTGTAGAATGTTGCCTAAATCCCTTTCCTGTTACCTGTCACCATTTCTCCTGACTTGATCTCCACAATATACCAGGCATGTGTGTTCCCCTACATCCTAGACATATTCTCCTTTTATATTTGCTTGTAGCAGGTAATTTAAAAAAAATGTTGTCTCCTTTGTGTGGGACCACACCCCATGCTCCTGGCTCAACTCCCAGATTGTCTGCTGCCTGCCTCACTCCAGATTTGCCCATTCCTTTCTGCTATCTTCACCAAGCTGACAGCTATCACCCTGGCTGCTCTCTTTTTCCTGCCCACCTTAGCTCCATAGAAGAAAAACACTAGACAGCTTTATTATGTTAAAACTAGACAGATCGCACAATTGCTAGGCACAGAAATCTCTTGCTACCATATTTTAGCCATCCACCAATGGCAGATGCCAAGGTTTCTAGCCACCCAAGATCTTACATGGTTGTTAGGTGCCTCCCATTCCAAAACCTGGCCTAAGCCCTCCTGGATTCCTTCTCTTTTTTGTGGGATCTGGAAGTCCCAACTTTACCTTTTGCCCAGCAATTAGCTTCCTCCTTCTGTATTGACCAAATAAAGAACCAATTAGGGACACAGTACCTCTTCCTACATTTGAAGGTTCAGCTTCTTAGAAGACTCTTCTCTCAGATAATCAACTTTGGTCCCCTGCATCACATCACTTATCAGGAAAGCTTGTCTTGATTTGTTTGCTTGACATGATGTCTCTAAGGGCAAAAATCTTACTTTCCATTTAACATGTTTTATTTATTTATTATTTATTTGCTGGCATTCACCATCACTACACATTCCTAGAAACCCTATAAGGAAAAAATGTCCATGTTTACAGTTAAATCTTTTATCATCTAAAAAAAATACTGACACATAGTAGGTGGTTATATCTGAATGAATGAATAAATGAATGAACTCTATCTATATACAGTTTATTTGCCCTACTATCAAAACAAATGTTTTTTGTGGTCACAAAACAGACAATATCCATGTTCCTTTTTCTGTTTTGTTTGTTTACTGGGAGATATAATTACCATGGTGTGAATTTCCTACAGTTTGAGCCATCTAGTTAATGAGTGCAGGTTGGTTCAGTTCTTTCACTACTGGGTCACAACCCTCACTGGCTTTATTCTACTAATTTTTCCTTCAGGGTCACACTCAAGCTGAAGTGTGTAGGATCGTAATCACAATGAGGGTAGACAAAGCTTTTAGCCTCTTGATTTGGGATCATGAACAGTCGTGTCGAGGAAGTCTCATTCTCTTTCTCAATCTTCATTTTTTTACTTCCATTTCAACAAGCCCCTTCCCTACTTTTGCTAAGCAGGAACACAAGCAGAAGGAAACATGTTTCTTCCTATCATGCTGGCTCACTCAGATCCTCCTAGCACTGTCAAAACCTCCACTTTCTCCTGACCCTGACATAAAGATGAAGCTAATGACCTTTAAGGTATTTTCCTGATTTTGCCATTTATATTGTAATAGTTTCTAACCAGAATGCTTCAGTATTAATAATCACATAGTTTTCACAATAGAGGACTAATAGTCACATTAAAAATGTTGCAGTGTTATTGATATTAGTAAGTCCAGTTGGGTCACAGTACTGAAGAGTGAAAAATTATAAAGCTATACCTGAACAAGAATGCAAGTTCCAGAAAGAGGAACTGAATGTAAGGTTTTCACTGCCCTGGGACACATTCCAGGTGGAGGACACTTGCTAGATTAACATTACTCAAGCCTCAGGCAGTAGGCCCGCTTATGGGTGGGAAAGTCAAAGATGCAAGCCACCTAGGTGGGGCTATAGCCTGAAGAAGTGAAGATAGTTAATCTGAAATAGTTGGTAATGGCAGGGTAGGACACAGTGACGCAGTAAAGCTACATTTTTGAGAAGAATGATTTACTGAGTAATTTCCATGGCTATTAACCTTTTAGGGTGGGTTTCTCTGGAATGTTTCACTATTCTTATATTATGTTCCTCTATAAAAAACCCCTTAACTCATCACTCAGGGCCAAACCTTGCTCTTGAGAGAGAGCTTGTAGTTTGACCGCAGGCCAACTTCCCTAATAAAGCCTCTGCTGATTGCATCCAGGTATGGTTTCTTGTGATCTTTGGGTGGCCGTGATTTCCTGAGACTTGAGGAAGGGTCTCCCGAGTATGGGGGTCTTCATTACTATCTCATGATAACTTGATACATTTTCTACCTCAGTTTCTGGTCCCTTTTCATAATCCTTATGTCATGATATCCTCATGAGTATTACCTCAGTTTTGCACATTATTTCATTAAGAGTACTAAACTCTCTGGCAGAAAAGAGGGCTGATTTTCCCTAATGTTAAATGCTAGGGGTGTAACTGCACTAGAGCTGAGCCAAAGAGTCTGTCCTGTACCAGGATCTGGAACAAACAAGCTACTACAGCAAGTTTGCAATGTCTCTAATAACATTCTGCTGCTCATATTTGTAAAACATTATTTCTTCAGGTTTCTATTAACTAAGGCTGAATAAGAGAAGCCATGGTGTTTATGTTCCATGAAGAATTCTGGAATAAAAGGCAATGTGTGAGCTCTTTCTTTCTGAAGCTGTAAATATCTGCAGGTAAGCTGTCCTATACCATCAAGAACAGAACCACTGCTTAAAAGCAACACAAATTAATTCAAATTAATTTGTGTTGTAAGACTCTATTGAGCAGAGCCTTAGTTTACTGGAGACCCCCCTAAGTGAACCACACAGAAAGTCACTGCAAAAACAAGAGGAATTTTAATGTCTCAGCATGCTGGGGCCATCCTGCACGCAAAAGGAGAGGCAACCTACACAGCTCATTCAGTGAGCTTTTATACAATCTTTAGGGCAGCAGCCATTAGGCACAAAGTGATTGTCAAACAGTACAATATTTTAAACTGATTGGTCTTTAGGGAATGAGGCAGCAAGGACCTCACTTGTCTGTGAGTGGCCAACAGTTTGTTCTTTGGGATCTGTCCAAGTGCTCTGGGCCTCCCTCACCCACTGTTGTCTGAGGAATGTTAATTATCCTCTCCCTTCTGGAGGGGAGGGGTGCTAAGCTTTCTATGACCTTTCTCTTCCAGGATGGGAGGGGTATGATGGAATTTTCTAAAGTTCCTGAACTGACATTCTTCAGCGTGTGTGTGTGTGTGTGTGTGTGTGTGTGTGTGTGTGTGTGTGCGTGAATGCTTGCACATACATGGTTGCCACATTAGGTGTTGAGATCAGAGAACAATTTTCAGGAGGTGATTCTCTTTCCAGCAAAGGTATTGGAAATTGAACTCCAGTTGTCAGGTTTCTGCAACAAGTACTTTTACCTGAGGAGTCATTTTACCATCCCAAAGCAATCAGTTAAAATTGTAATATAACAAGAGAAGCTTATATCTAGAATATATACAAAATCCAAAAGGAGAAATAAAGTCATTTACCTGATGGAAAAGATGAGAAACCTATGTCTTTACATTGCCATAGACTCTTGATGTGGGCATTGTAGGCAAGAGATGGAAACTGTGACCAATGGCAGAGTAAATTCTGTGAGGCTTTATGTGCACAAGGAAATCTGTTATGAATGCTCTGCTGTCTGTGTCCACTTCTGCCCACATGTGCAGCTGAGGGTGGCTCTCTAGTTATTGAGCACTGCATCCATTAGGCCTACACAGTTTTATATATACATACATATATATATTATATATATATATACATATATATATGTGTATAATATATATATATAAATATAATATATAATCTTTGAAACAGAAGATGTAACACATGATCTAATCTGCACTTTTTGTTTTTCTCCCTTTAACCATCTGTTTTGAGTTACTCTTTCAAGGTCCAAGGAAAACAAAGCACTCAATCTTTAATTAAAATTTCATGGATTCCACCCCACCCCAGTTCCAGGAATTATTCTGTGCCACATTGTGAAAATTAAAATATGTGACAGTCTCTGGTGCTAGTTGAGATTAATTCAACTATAACAGCCTCCTGAAATATCCATGCTGTGAAGGAAGCTGTGACATGTGGAAATAACATAAATGTGGTGTCAAAACAAAACAATAATGTCTGACACAATAGGAAAAGCAATGAGGAAGGAGCCATTCATGCCTGTTACCATTGTTCTGAAGATCCACATGGATGTGGATGTACCAGTGTTCCACTAGCTAAGGATTTTATCTGTCAGAGCAACAAGGAGTGGAGGACTTTTACATTTACAACTGTTCTAAAAGAACTCAAAAGAGCCGACTGTCCACTGAGCCTGCTTTGCAACATTATCCAGCTGAAACACAGGATGAGTTCAGTGGTCTTTCCTATATCAATGCAGTGCTGAATATTAAACTTGAAGCCTTGATCAGAATCTTGTCTTGGCTTCATGCTTCTCTCCCACCCCTGTCTTTTTTTCATTTCCAGCTCTTCTTTCAGGTAAACCCATGTCATCCATGGCTGCTGAACAGCTACAGGTCAATGTCCCCTGAGTTAAAGATTTCATTTGTCAGAGCAACAGGGAGTAGAGGACTTGGGTCTATGGGATGTGCTAATTCCTCCAATGATTTTCAGGCCTAGCACCTTAGAGAAAGAACTACAAATGTCTCCAAGTCAGACACTCTCATATCACAAAGTGAAAAAGAAGAAAAGCAAGAATTTCCTTAAAGTCTGTGATCAGAGTGGAATTGTACCAGGTGCTTGCAATTACATGGCAGTGGCTGCAGTCTGCTGTCTGTGAGATCCAGAAGACGGGGTGTGTACCTACAACTTGATTACAAAGTGAGGAAAAGCCTGTATGAGTGTCTCATGGCTCACTTAAGACTCAGAGAAATATCTTCTAGAAATGGCCAGCCAGAAACACCAGCTGTGCCACCCACCAGACACCAGCATGGCAGATGGCTCTGTCAATCTTCCATACTGTCTCCTCAAGGCTGGGCATTGCCCAGACCATCCCATCATCCATGGTGGGCCCAGTAAGAAAATGAGACTCTAATGCTTAAAGATTAATCAAAGGCTTTATATGTTTAGTAATGCTCAATGACAATGTGCCCATATAAAGAGAGTTGTTTCCCAATTAGCTAAACAAAAGTTGTTATCCTCAACTTCTCTCCATACCTTTGTGGCTCTCCACCACTCCTAAATCTCTGCTCTCCTTAGCTCCTCCTCTTCCTTTTCTTACTCCTCCTCTTCCTCTCCTTACTCCTCCCACCTTAGCTCCTCCTACACTAGAATATATAGACATTCCAATGTATAAGAGTCTCAGGGTTTATTTTATATAAGAATTACTTGGAAATTTGTTAACATTGTATGTTCTTGCCACAAAAACGCCTTCCTTTGTCAAGATAGTGTAGCCTTCAGTGGATACACATTTGCACATGGAGAACAATTAAATAAGCCAACTTCCAGTCAATGAAAGCTGAGGGGATGACTTAGAAATATCAGTAGAGTGAAGAGAAGTCTGGTCCTCTAAACAGAAGATTCAAATGATGCTGTGAGGACACTGAACTTTAGCTGTAAGTTCTGAAGCCATCCGTGGCTACAAGGAATTCATTTTTCTGATAAGAAGGTAAAGTGGTTTCTAATAAAGAGGCTTACAAATGCCTCTGTGATACAAAGTGTGAACTAACTGGGAAAAACAACCAGAGATAAGTGCCTTTTATTCATATGAATGTGAAGCAAATTGACCACTTGCTGGTTATAGACTATGAGGAGCAACACCATCTACTGCACAGTAATGTAGCCATTTTTGCACCCATAAAAAAAAACCTGACATTACATTCCTGGATAATTTAGCTGTGATATTGAGCTAATAATGTCTTTGATTACCTGATTTTCAGGTATATCACACACATTTATATACATTTATATATATATATATATATATATATATATATATATATATACACACACACACACACATACAGTGTGTGTGTATCAGAATTCAGATGTACCAGAATTCAGATGTATCTTGTCACAATAAAACAGGAGAGAGAGAGAGAGAGAGAGAGAGAGAGAGAGAGAGAGAGAGAGAGAATGGCTAAAAATGATTGCAATGTGGTGTTACAGACAAATAAGGAAATAGTAAATCAAAGTCAAATGGTGAATGATTATCCAGGGTTTTATAGTATGGCCATAGTAAAAGTTCTACTGAGTGTCTCAAGAAGAAATAAAGACAAGTTTTTAATTAGAAGCTTTTTTTGACATCAAATCCTTCTAGATTAGTAATGGAAGTTTGGATGTATAAAAAATAGAGTAAAACACAAGCAATAGCACTCTTAAATGTGAAAGGAACATGTTTTAGGAATAATTCTTTGCAAGAAGATGAAAATGTGAGCCAGAAAGTGGCAGTCATGTGTTGAGATCATATGCTTCAGGCTCAAAGTGCAAAGCAGTGGGTGCCATGGGCAGAATGGCTTACCAGGAAGCTACAAAAGCTCCTTGCTCCACAGAGGCATTGCTTAGAGCATTGGGACACACACCAGAGGAGGTCTATGGGAAGTTCAGGCACTAGCTAGGAGGTTGTACCCAGCTCATTTTAAACCAAGAAATATATTACAGAGAAAGGAGTAGGCAACTGAAGCCACTCCCATGCTTCTTCCTGCAGGGGATGTAGGCAGAACCCTCCCACACTGTTGAGAGCCAGACCTACCCAAGGCTTTCTCAGATGCCATAATGAAAGGATAAAAGGAACCCACTTCTGTGAACTTGGCAAGGCCAGTCTGGGCCTGAAGGTAGGGCCTCAAAGGACTTACTGTTTCAGTTCCTGGGAACTTGGCTTTTCCCCATAAGGGGCAGTGTCATCAGCCCCAAGGCCACTGTATGCTCCATCTGTCATGCTCTTGGGATTTTCCATGTTCCCTTTGTGCATCACTGCTTGGCTAGCTTCCTGCTGATTTCATCCCATTGTATGATAGCTTTCTTCTGACTCTGTCCCATCTCTCCACCTGGAAATAGTGTACAAAATGGTATATTTACTAGCAAGCTTTCTTGGCATAAGACATGGATTCTGCAAGACCTCCAAACTCAAGCTCACCTATCTTCTTTATCTCTGATATCCTGGACCTTTTTTGCTCAGGATCCTGTAACTGAAGAATGGCCTACTTGCCAGAATCATCACAGGCAGACTCTTTCTTCTCAATGAAGCAAAACAAAGAATATGAATGGGATGTTCTGGTTCACTTATGAATACCATATATGGATTGCCAGACATTACAAAAAGAGAGAGGAAGGAGAATTGGTTTGAGAAATAACCCCAACCCGACAAAAACGTATGCCAGAGAAAGATCTCATGCAAAGAGTAAGAGAGATGGGACTGGTCTTTTCAGGTGCTAACCCTGGAAAAAAAGTAAATAGCAAAAGATGAGACAACAAAAGGAAGGAAAACAATACTTCTTAAACTAAAGCTTCACAGATGCATAAGCTGCTTGGAAAATAATTTTATTTTTTTGCATGTGTATAAGATATTATCTAATAACTCAGTTCCAAATATGGGATATCCTATAAGATACTATAAGATATCCTATAAGATACTATAAGATATCCTATAAGATAAGGGATACACCAGAGTCCCTCAAAACAACACAGGCTATTGCCTTTGTTCTTGAGTTTACACAATGACTATTGATGAAGATACCATATGTTTTCAGAACATAAATTAACCAATCTGGAATTGACCAGGAAACCTCTAAGCTGGTGGTAAGCTTTCATATTGCTGGAGGGCACTGTGCAGGCTACTGAGGGAGAAGCCATCAGTAGTCTTGCCCTACAACATCAATCAGCCACACAAGGTAGCCACTGATGCAATACTGGTATGCAGGTTATGGAGGTAAACAACTGGGTTTCCAACTGGACTTGAGGTCTCCTAATCTATAGGAGAGAACTCACACCTGGTGCTATAAATGTATTGAAACCCAAGGCTATGGGCATCATAGGCCAAAGGGAGGAACCTACTGTTGTTCATTTGGTAAATGGCCATGTTGTCATACTCTTTCCAAATAGCCATTTTTTTTTTTTTTTTTTTTTTTTTGCAGTAAGCAATGATCAATGTGCCGAGAATAAGTAAGTGAGAGTGCTCAGCCTGAAAAGAGATGTCTATATTAATTCCCACCCAGGGAACATCGTGGAGGAACCAGGCGAGAAGAATGTAAAAATACCCCAAAATTCTGTCTTCTGGAAATGACATGGTTGTTGCCTTCACATACTCACAGCAGCTGGTTTTATCTGCACAAAATCAAGCCAGTCAAAATTTCAGCATGGGCTAGAAGTCATTGTGCATGCCTAGTACTTGTGAGGCAAAGATTGGAAGTTCTCTGTGAGTTCAAGGCCAGCCTGGTCTACATAGTGAGTTCCAGAACATCAGACTACACAGATACACTTTCTCAAAAATGAATAAAAGAAGACACTCAGCATGGTTGGGAGAGAGATGTACAAGGCCCCACTCCTTCCTGAAGAGCTATTAATTAGCAGTTGATAACTGTTATGGAAAGAAGAATCAGTTTTCATTGTGGCTGTGGTAGGTTGCTCACGCTTCAGTGCTGGTCCTACACCTATGCATGTACAGGTAGGATTCATTGAACTCAGAGGATTATAAATAAGAAAACAATAAACAAACAAAAAAAGCCATGGGAGAGGGATACATTGAAGAGGAGGCTAGGAGGGGCTGGAAGGGGATGATATGAGAGGCAGCTATGATCATAACATCTAATATGCATATATAATTTACAAAGAATGAAAACTCCCTGTATGTCTCTCACTCTCTGTCTCAGACATACAAAAAAAACCTCATTATAACTGAATTAAACATTTCAAAATATAAAATTAAAATGCAAAGATCATTACTTTTCGGAACACCATGTATCATTTAAAAGCAATTTAAAAAATTTTTAAAGCAATCTTTATGAGAATATTAATAATATCTTCACAGAAATAAAAAATTTCATCTTGAAATCTAAATGGAATACCAGAGGACCTTAAACATTAAAAAACAAAGTAAGAAGACACATGCTGCCTGATTTGAAAACACGTTAATAATACATTGTAATTAAAACAGTGTGGTACTGGCATAGACACAAACAGACTAAAGGGAATAGCACAGAACCAAGAACATGAATAAATTATCATGTGTATATTCAAATTATCTTGACAATCGACACAACTTGGAAAAATTAGTTCCTTCAATGAATAATATTTAGAAAACTGGAAATCCACATACAAAGAATGAAGTGTGGTTCTTCTATTATGCTATTATATAAAGAAAAGAAAAATTAACTCAAATGGATTAAATAGCAATGGTGGTTTTAATAGGAATGGCCTCTATAGATTCATGTGTTTGAATGCTTGGCCATAGAAATTGTCACCGTTAGGATATGTGGCCTTATTGGAGGAAGTGTGTCACTGTGGAGGCAGGTCTTATATGTTCAAGCTACACCCAGTAAGGAACACAGTGTCTTTGTGCTGCCTTCAGATCAGGATGTAGAATCCTCTGCTTCATCTCCAGCACCCTGTCAACCTGTAGGCTGTCATGCTTCCCACCATGAAGATAATGATCTAAACCTCTGAAACTGTAATCCAGTCTCAATTAAAGGTTTTCCTTTATAAGAGTTGCCCTGGTCATTGTGTCTCTTCATACCAATAAAACCTTAAGAAAAAAAAAAAAAAAAACTAACTAAACCCAAAACCTAAAATTATCAAGTCCCGATAAGAAAAGATAGAAATATCCATGACATTGCACTTTGTAATGATTATGACAACAAGGCAAAATAGACAAATGGGACCACATGAATCTAAAGAATTTTGACAACAAAGTGTAGTGAGCCGCTGTTTCAGTGGCTACACACGTGCGTTTTCCAACATGGCGCTGGCTGCATGGTTCCCCAGCAGTAAACAATCATTCTGCGCAGCTGCTAGGCAGAAAGAGCGCCAAGCCACTGGCCTATCCCGAGGCGTAATATTGGGTAGTGAGCGAACAGCCATTCAGAAGTGAATACGTCACTCTAGGGTGTATTTAAGGGACCCTCTTCCGGTTTCTTGCGTCTTTCCGCTTTATCGTATGGAGCAGTAAAAAGTTCCTCATGGCAGTAAACCCGACTACTGCCTCCTGTCTTTATTCGAGGGTGAAAAGGGATTTTGGGGGCGCTCGTTTCAACAAAGGTTACAGTTGACAAATTAAAAGGAATATTAGCATGGTGGTTTATTTAAGAATGGCCCCCATATATTTGAATGATCAGTCCCTAGTTGGTAGAACTGTTTAGGAAGACACTGGGCATGGTTTTAAGATTTCAAAAATCCACATCATTCCCAGTAAGTTTTTTCTTGGCCTCCAATTTGTGGACCAGAATGTAAGGCTACTTTTCCTGCACTGTGGCTGTAAACAGTCATGCTTCTCATGATGCATAATGATCATGGACTAAATCTCTGAATTCTTAAGCCCCAATTAAATGTTTTCTTTGAATAAATTGCATTAATCATGATGTCTTTTCACAGAAATAGAAAGGTACCCTAGACAGAAGATGGTGCCAGGAAGTGTGATGTTGCTGTGACAGCCTGACTGTGCTGTTTTGAAACAATGTGGGAGATTTTGGAACTTTGGACTATGACTGTGTTTGAAGGATATAAATAGGGCTTAACAGACTATTCTAGTAGATTAGAAGACAGTGGTGGGACAGCAATTGGACTATGGAGGCCCAGCTCAAGAGAATTCAAGAGGAACAATATTAGCAACTGAGTTAGACACCATTCTTGGAATATTTTAATAAATAATATAAATGGGTTTTGCCCATCTCCTAAGAATCTCCAAGAGGCTAAATTGAAGAGTTTAGAAGTAATTCGTTGGCAGAGATTTCAAGACAGCCTAGTAATGATTCTTTTGTGTGGTCATTAGTGATTACATCATTATATATGTGATTATGTAAATCTACAATGAAAAAATGTAAGCAGGGCTATAAGAAATACAAAATGTACAATTTGAAGTAAGAAAGAGTACAAGGAATTTGAGTTGAAATAAGTTTAATGGAATAATGGGTTGGGGTACTCAGGGTAAAACCCCACATAGATTATCCTGAAATGTTTGAAAAAGGCCTATGGAATTATCTGTTCCTAAAGAGCAACAACAAATCAAATTTCATGCAAATATAACTCAAGGAAGGGGCAGGCTCCATCCCAAGCAGGCAGTAGAAACTGACAGCATTGGCCACATGATTCTGGCTTTAAAGACATGAAAAACACAGAAAGTGTTTGTAGATTCTTCCTCTGTAGTTAAGGAGTGCCACTGACACCAAGTATAAGGCTGGGGAATCCCTACATTGAAGCTCAGAGACACCATTGTGTGAAACTATAAGAATGAAGCCTAGATTGCATTGGAAACTCCAAGATATTGGAAATGCCAGAGGTATGGAATAACCACCAGGGAGAGCTGTAGACAGAAAATGTAATAAGCAAATTTCCATTCATGAAAAATCATGAAAATAAGGAAAATGAAGAAGTATGCTGCAATCAGCAAAGATAGAAAAGTGGAAACACTGGCACCCTTTGACATCCAATGTAGTATAACATTTGGAGTTTGCCTTGATGGTTTCAGCCTTGCTTCAATCCAGTACTTCTTTATTGTGCCCCCTTTAATTTCTTTTAATCCTTTATTTGTGCCACTTTATCATGAAAGTATGTAATTTGTTTTTCTATTTTACTGAGAGTTACAATTAAGAGATTGCTTTGTATTTCAGAAGAGACTCTGGGCTTTGAATTTTTAAACAGTCCTGTAACTAAAAGATTTGGGGAATTTTTGAAGTTTAATTAAACGTATTTTTCATTATTGAATTTCTAGAAATCTATGGCGTCATAAGAGTTGTGGTCCTGTTGGAGGAAGTGTGTTACTTAGAGATTTCAAAAGCACATTCTATTCCTAATTACTTCTCTCTCTGCCTCCTTGTGGATCAGCATGTAAGCTGTCATTTTCTGCTCTTGCACTATGCCTGTCTGCCAGCTGCCTGGTTCCCTACTATAATGATCATGAACTCTAATACTCTGGAACTGTGAGCTCAAGTAAACACTTCTTTTCCAAGTTGTGCAATGCCCCAAATTAAACTGTAAGCCCCAACTGTACAAAGACCTGGAATTCTTGGAGTTGTAGGTATTGGAAAATAACAAAGCTTCAGGGGAAAGGTTGATGACCTATGGGTTTGTCCTTATAAATCCCAGCAACACATGGATCAGGGCCATTCCAGCTGGAAATTACAAAGTCCATCTCTTGATCAGTATTTAATATTTAATAAGGCTTCAAATTTGGCCCAAAATGAGTTTTGCAATTAGTTTTCTGTGGCTGTTTTGCAGATGAGCTTAGACACTGACAGCGGGGGGTCACAGAATCCTGAATTAGAATCCAGGGCCCCTCAGCTGCCTGGGCTTCTTTCCACAGAACTCCTCTCATAGAATGGCACATCAACTTCTCTGTCTCCTTTACAGAATAGAGAAAATGCACACAGGCTTCTATAAGAGTCCCAGTGCTTTCAGAGTCCATGTGCTGTGCCTCTGCTTCACTGGGAGGCAGACAGCAGAGACAGGTTGGATGCAGAGATCTGGTGTGGATAGTAAAGTAATCAGGATGTGATTCGCAGTCAGGAGTCCTTACACTTGGTTTCATGGTTCAGTTCCTTTTGGAAGATCCAAAAGTTGTTTGAAGGATAACTTTCAGAAACCACTTTGTGCCTTGAGATGATGGCACAGATGCCCTTTTTAGTGACACCAGTGATGTTTAATCTGAGGAAGAAGAGAATAGCTGCTCTTAGTGTTTAGGATTTTTTATAATTATCTTGTCTGCCATTGATTTTCTTTGGACTTTAAAGGAGAGAAGAAAATGCAGTTATTGAGTATAGTAAACACAAACATCATGTTAAAAACATTGAAGACAGAGTGGATAGGAACCTATAAAACTGCTGTTTCTCCATTGGCAAAGAATTCTTCCAGCAAGAATCTTGCAGGAAAAGGAGGATGCTCAGAAAGAGATAGTCTCATTCCACTGCATTGATTCACACTCTAACACATCATGTGAAAAGCTTCATGTTGTTTTGCTTCAGTTTTGTTTAATATACAGGGTCAGGGGCTGGAGAGATAGTTCTGTGGCTGAGAGCACTGGCTGCTCTTGGATAGGATCTGATTTCAGTTCTCAGGACCAAAATAGTTGCTCAAAATGTCTGAAACTCCAGTCCCAAGGGATCTAATACTCTCTTCTGGCTTCTGTGGACACCAGACATTTGTGTGGTATGCATATACACATGCAGGCCAAAACTCATATACATAAAACAAAATGAATATATCTTTAAAAATAGATGAGTAGCAGAAAAGCATATATGTATATAAACACACACACACACACACACACATACACACACACACACACACACCACATGTACACATATGTATGCAGTTTAAGTAGCTAATATTTAGGGAAGTATTAAGATAACCATGAATGCATGACAATGGCTACACACAGTAGATCCGCAATGAATGCATTCAATATACAGAATGAGATCTCTTTCCTTAGGTTGACAAGTATTTAATTAACATAAGTTTCAAATTTGCATGTCTCCCATCACTCCATGCTGGTAGAAACACAACTAGAATTCAAGCTCTGATGCAGACAGTCTCAGGGTGGATTGTACAGGAAAGATGAGTTCTAAACGCACTGATGGATCTTTAAAAAAAAAAAAAAAAAGGTGGCACATGATAGTGGTCAGAGCTCTCTCAGAGATGTTCTTCCTTTGCTTAGTTTCTTGTGGAGCCCTTGACCATGAGAGAGACAATCTGAGGTCATCTTGATGGTCTGCATGCTAGTCCAGCCATGACTCCCCCTCTTTTATCTCTTCCACCCTACAGGATCTTTCTACAGCTCTCAGGATAATTTCCTTAAGGGCTGATCTGTTTAAGTCAATGACTTCCTTTCAAAATTCCTTTAAGGCCTCCCAGGCCTCCTCCTACCAGACTCCTGATGAGTTCTCTAACATCCCTCATTAATTCCCAAATTAATCCTGTCAAGGAAACTGTTTCTCCCTTTTCTGTACCTAAAAGCCAGGGATAGAGAGTTAAAACAACAGTGGACTTGCTTGACTGACACTTTTCCAACTGAGCATGGCAGCTCCAGGCTCACCAATGGCTTCTGTCTAATCACAGTGTCATCTTGTCCTCACAGTAAAGTGACAGATTCGCTGAGCTTACTCTGGACACTTAACTTCTCTACTGTATGTCAACTTTGTGTGTTTAACCATCTCTATACATCATACATTGTCATCACATGTTAAATAAACCTAAATGTGAGTTTCCGCATTTTACATTCAAATCTCATGTGTTCCAAGTAACATGAAATACATTTTCCATATCAATTTGTGTGATTTGCTTAAGGTTGCTCAAACAAGATTATTAAAACAATCCTCTAAACCACTCCTGAAAACTCCACTGTAAACACTGTATAGAAATTTGACTCAATCCTACATACTTTTGATTATGAAAGAACAAATAGTCTGCTCCTGTTATACAAACAATAGTGAATATGGTTCTCTTGTTGCATGCAGCTACCATGACAACTCACACTAAAAAAATGACATGACACCAAACAGCTAATGGCTTCTTTGTGAGCTACACACAATTATAATTTTGATTTCAAGTGCTCAAAAAGTTCCTGTATGGAGTAACTGTGATGCTGTTAAGGGGTGATTGGATCATAGGTGTGCAATCTCAACCAAAAAATTAACCCATTGCTGAGTTCCAGCCAAATGAAATGAATCCTCATGGAAATTCGTAGGTCACAGGGAACAGACCTTTAATCTCTGTCTCACCCCTGCCTTGTGAATTTTCCATCTTCTCTGCTTCCTGCCCACTACAAGGTGAGTAACTTTGCTATGGCCTTATACAACCACATTTCTTCATCACCATATGGCTAGCAGCAATGGAGCAAGCTGAGGATGGACATGAGGCCCCTTGAACTGTCAATCAAATGATTTTCCACTCTTACTTATCTGTGACATTTTGTTACAACACTGAAAACTGAGTAAGGCTGGTTTCTGTCACAGCTCCTGAAATAATTATCTCTCTCATAACTCTAGTTCAGCTGTAATGCAACCTGTGACTTTGTGGTCATTTCTTTCAGCTGTCAAAGCTCCAAGCTAACTAAGCTCCAAGCTAGCTCCTCTCCTTCCACACTCACCCTTCCTCTGCTGGTTGGGACTCAGAAACCAGCCTCATGACACAATATGGATCATCTGAACCACAGCATGAACAGTGTCACTTAAGAAACTCTTTGAAACATATAAAGTGTTAGAAGGGAAAAAGAAAAAAGTTCTATGTGCCTATAGGCTCTAGATAGGCATTTTAAAAATTCATGTTCTTTCCAAGGGAATTAGTCTAGTTCCCAGCCTTAGAACAGTGTATATACTAAATACATATATACATACACAGACACAGACACACACACACACACACACACACACACACACACACACACGACCTTATAAAAGGCCAGTATCTTTTCATACATAGAAATTTTCAACCACCTTTGGAATCAAAGGAAGTGGCTAAATAAGGGAATAGACCTTGGGGACTTTAGCAAGGGGATAGGGAAAGGACAAAATCTGGTGCCATCTTTGTCAGGCTTGGGCCTGTTAGAGAGCCCTTCATGTGTATGTAATAGCCCCCAATAGGTCTTAGAGGAATTTGGAAGCATGAAAGCAATAGGAAGTTTCTCACTGGGCATGGGATACTGTCCTGTATCCACTCATGTCACTGACATTCTCCCAGACTCAAGGGGCCCAAATCATGTGAAGAGGCACCAATATTTATGACAGAAGAAGAGGAAGAGGAAGAATTCTGAAGCACACATCCTGGTCTCACCTAAGACACTCATCCCACCCAGGGTCAAGACAAGAAGGATCAGCCCAGCACAGCCGAGCTTCAGAGCAAACCTGCGCAAATGTGGGCACCAACAGCCATCTGTGAAGTTAAAAACTTTGAAACTCATTTAAGGTTGAGGAAAATTGAGGAAATCTGGAATAAAAGTCAAAGGTGGTTTTGACTAACAAAGACAATTGGATTCAAGTAGAGGGTCAACTACAGATAGAAGACTTTCTTCACCATCTTAAAACAGAATTCCATGGGATGAATTCTCCATTGAGTTCAACTGTTTTCTTTGATAAAGCTGACCTGAAAGAATAATGCTTATGCATGTATTATTCACAAAGGAGCATTTACTGAATCAAGCCTGATAGATGTGAAGATGTGTTGACAGCTGCTGAGTGCTGTTCAAAAGTAAGTGGTATGCTGTTTCTGGAAGGGAGTCAAAGCATCTCTAAGGAGGATCTTCTTTTAGTCAAGAGACATTTTGATGCTCAGTTTTATGGTAATCAGAACTTTCATTGCAAATGACATATGATTCTATTTCTGGACATGGAATCTGCTTTACTGTTGTCTACAGTGATCTTTATTTTGGATCAAAGGTATGGCATCCAAGAGAAGCAACTCATGAGTCCAGATGGTATTTTCAGTATTTCAATTGTGTTAGTCCCTCCTTATTGGCTTAGTTCTAATCCCATAGAGGATAGATGAATTGGCACTGGCTAGTACCAGGCTCTATGTACAGTGCTACACACACACACACACACACACACACACACACACACCACATATTATATAATGTGGCTGTGGTTTTCAGTGTTCTCTTATTAAATAGAGTACTTTCATAATTTCTTTGTGTTGTGCTCTGTTGTTTCTGAGGTAGGGTTGCCCCCTAGACCAGGCTGACTGTTAACCCTCTGTTTGGCTGAAGATGACCTTGAGTACCTGATTCTCCTGCCTCCACCTCCCAAGTGATGGGATTATAGGAGTGCACCACCTACAACATGTAGAGAATAAGAGACTATGACATACTTGGCCCTAAATGGGACATCTGCACCTCATCCCATCCCATCCCTAACCAAAGCTCTGCAATCATCACAAAAGAGGGGACAGAATGACTGCAGAGCCAAAGATTGTGGATAACTGCAATGAAAAACTGTCTTTTTGACACAGCAGGGCAGTTGCACATATGAACTCACACCATTTATGGTAGCCTGCATGAGACATTTGAAAGCTCAAGTCAGGCAAAGGACCAGCATGGTGGGGGCAGTTAGACATGACATTCTAACATCATATCAGGAGTCATTGACAGCTGAAGGCTGCTAGGAGTGGAGACTCAGTTTTATTCAAGGATACAGTCCTTTGGAGGCCACCTGTGCTCCAGGTCATGACCCTAAGCCCATGTACATGCTGGCAGTGCTGACCAGACTCAGTGGGAGAACAGAACCCTAACCTTAAGCTTTGTAAGTCTCTTCTTCCACATTTGCAGCAATAAACAGGTAAAACAAACACTTGTCTGTGCCTATCTCTGTCTCCATTAAATCCCTCTGGTTATCAAAGTCCTCAACTTTTTCCAGTCCCTAAAGTTTATAATAAAGCTTATTTGGTGACTTCTTTCTTAGGGTTTTTTTACTGACTAAAGAATAAAATCTGTTAATTTAATGGTTTCTCACAGTCTTAAAAAAGTTGTGGTTCACATTCTTGACACAATATAGAAAGGTTAGATTTAAAGTTTTATATAAGGAAACTCAGTTATGTCACAGAACCTCATACTATACTATGACCACTTTAGAAATATTTTCTGCCTATATGTCTGTCTCTTATCATCCATCCCTAAGTCATGGTACCTTTCATATATGCCTCCTATCAGTCTATCACATTTCAGGCCACATTTGTCAACTCCTCCAGAGCTCAGTGCTAGAATGGCATGGAGACGAGTCATGGTGTTTGTGTTCTGCAGAGAAATTTAGACCAGGCAAGATGCTTTACAGTGAGTCTGCCTGCTAGAAGCATCTCTTTCCTTTTAGATATAAAATATCTTCAGGGTCTGAGGACTAATGTCAAAAGAATGGCTGCTCAAGTTTCTCACTGACTAAACTGATTAAAGGTGAGATGGATGAGCTTTTTTCTCTCTCCAAAGTTTTAGCCCTCTACAGTCTTCAGTACTAACAGACAGTTGCTCATCTTCAAGGCAATAATGTAAAACTGTAAGAAGAAATCATAACTCTGAAAGATATTCTAGTGTTACAAGGAAAAATTATGCTAATGACCTGGGGGAAGAGGGTGGTGATGCACACCATGTTCCTAGAGTCCTGAATGGCTTTAAATTGAAATAGACTGTATCGGAAAAATTTCTCCATATGTTGGGAGGAGCTAAGGTGGGAGGAGTAATGAGAGAAAGGGGAGGAGTAAAGAGAGGAAGAGGAGAAGGAAGAGGAGGAGCACAGGGCAGAGATGTGGGAGGATGGAGAACCATGCTTGGACTGAGAGCAGTCCTGGGTAACAACTTATATCTAGGTTAGTTTATTGTTTAACACTTCCAATTATGTGGACATCTTGTTATTGAGCATTACCAAACATATAAATCCTTTGGTTAAGCATTAGAGTCTCATTTTCTTCTGGGTACTGCATGGATGGTGGGATGGTCTGGGCTCAGCCCAGCCTTGTGGAGACAGCATGGAAAATTGGCAGAGCCATCTCCCACCCTAGCATCTTGTGGGTGGCAGGGCCTGTGTCTCGAGCCACCTGAGCCAGCAGTCTGAGCTGGCGTCCTGAGCACAGCAGCAGCAATAATTCACCACTCGTAGCCACAGGCCTAGCCTAGTTGGGAACATGGTGGCTCTGTAAGACAAGACAGATCGGGTGATGCTGTTTTTAAATATCTAAATCAACAGTAGACCCTTGCTGTGTCCATTGCACATAGGAGATGCAACACTGAACTGGTGAGCAGAAATGAACTCCAAGGTCTTTGGGGTGAAATGAGCAAAAGGAAGTCCTCTGTGCCAACACCTGCCTCTATAAACTGTGCTTATATGATTCCGTGGGCCATATTTTCCTTTTGTCCTCCATGCCTCTGGCTCTCACAATCCTTCCTCTGCCACTTTTATGGGATTCCCAAGCTCTGCCTTATGTTTGACTGTGTTTGTCATCTGTTCCTATCATACATTATTGTCTTAAGAAAAGAAGATGTAGCATGTGGTCTCTTTTTATTCTGATTCCTGTAACTGTCTGTTTTGAGTTATTCTCTCACAGTGAATGAAGCTCAAGGTGAGTGAAATGTAACATTCTTCCTCCATTTAAATTTAAGTGGCTACTTGTTGAAGTAATTATTTAAAATGGCCATTAGTCAAGGCCACTATCTAAGCTGCAGAAGCTATGCCTAGCTTAGGCGCCATGTTCCATAGCCAGACGCCATGTGCACCTCAGCTAGAAATGGCCAGCCAGAAACACCAGCCCTGCCACCCATGAGATGTCAGCATGGGAGACGGCTCTGCCAATCTTCCATGCTGTCTTCACAAGCCTGGGCATTGCCTAGACTATCCTGCCATCCATGTGGGCCTGGTAGGAAAATGAGACTCTAATGCTTAAATATTAATCAAAGGCTTTATATGTTTGGTAATGCTCAATAACAATATGCCGATATAATTAGAGTTGTTTCCCAATTGGCTAACCTAAATATAAGTTGTTACCCGGGACTGCTCTCCATACCTGTGTGGCTCTTCATCCTCCTGCATCTCTGCCCTCTCTAGCTCCTCCTCTTCCTTTTCCTCTTTCCTTCCTTACTCCTCCCACCTTAGCTCCTCCTACAGCCACTTACTTCAATTTTTCATCAATTATGATATAGACTATATTATGCTGTGTTGCAAAAATATATTGTAATATGTGAAAGTCCACGGTTATGCATGACATGAGTTGAAGCTCTAAGATCCTCCTGAGACATCCATGCTGACAAGGAAGCTGTGGAATGTGGAAATGTCATGAATGTGGGAAGAAGTCATGACTGACACAGGAAAAGCACTGAGGGCGGAGCCACACTTGCTGCTCTGCCTTGTCCTGAAGGTCCATGTGGATGTCACATCATTCACCTGACTGGAAGGACTTCATCTGTCAGAGCTCAGGGGATGGAGGACTTGGGTCTATGGGATGTGCTATTCCTCCAAGAGTTTTCAGGTCTAGATCCTTAGAGCAAGGACTACAAATGCCAAGTCACAGATTCTCACATTACAAGTGAAGAATAAAAACAAGGATTTCCTTAAAGTTACCTTCTGTGGTCAGAGTGGAATTGTACCAGGTGCTCATCATTACATGGCTTTGCAGCAGACAGCTGGCTGTGAGTTCCTGGAGACAGGGGGTACACACTCATAACATAGGGTTCAGACTCATCCCCTAAGACCACTGAAGAAAGAAGCAAGGGAAAGTGAATGTGAGGGTCCCAAGGGGAAGTATATATGTAGTCTCATGGGTCACTTAATACTCAGTGGAACCTCCTCAGCTGTCTCTGATGACAGCCATTTAACCCAACACCAGGGTCCATCCATTTAATTTTTTGCAGTGCTGGGAATCAAACATAGAGCCTCATGTATTTGAGGCATGCACTCCATCACCAAACTATGTTCCCAACCCTAGACTGCAGATTTCAGCAATTACACAATATTTTCCATCTTGAGTCATGATATTTTACAATCAAATACAGAGAATTTATAAAAGTATTTTCAACTTGTAGTACACAAACCTTTCAGCATATTTAAGGGTCTCAAGCCTTAGTACATAAAGAACACACCCAAATGCTTATGAGTGATGCTTGTTTCTGCCTAAAATCACCTTCCCTTGCCAAGATGCTGGGGGCTTTAGGTCAGGTGTGAACAATTTTAAATATATTAAGTGACTTATAACCATCTAATAACCTGTTAACCATTGATAACTGTGGAGATGTGTTAGAAAGGTCAGGAAAAGGCTGGTGGTTTTAGCAGAAGATTCAAATGGTGCTTTGAGGACACTGAGGTTTAATGAAGTTCTGAAGCTCTCTGTGTGGCTTTTAGAAATCCACAATGATGATGTGAAAACTAATAGTTCTGAGGTATGATGTCTTCTTTAACAGGCACTGCCAAGGAAAGGTGTGAAGTGCCCAGAGCCTCATATGTCTGTGTCATATGTCAAAAGCTGAGATCATTTTGCCTGATACAGCATCTAGAGAACAGCATTGAATACCTGCATAATTACTTACACAAAGAAAATCCCACACTCATTATTGTAAATACAGAAATAAACCATCTGAGAATTCAGACTTGGAGAAATTATCTGGCCATCTTACTTGGATTGTGAATGGGAGGGGATGTTGTCAATTTTCTTAAAGAACTTTCATTTTAGTCTGTATCCCAAGAAGGCAGCTTCAGCCGCCCATCCTTGAGAATCAATAGAGTATATATGGAGCAGGGGATCAGAAAATGGAGACTTCTTCAGTGTGGCAACAACAGGAAGAAGAACACAGAGATTAGCAAACCTGCCCTGCCAAATCAGTTTTGGAGTCCACGGAACATGAAACAGCATGTTCCAAGCATAGTTTCCAGGCACGTTCTAGAGAGGGTGAATCATGAGGAAAGAGTTAAGGAGTGTCTTTATTTCCAGCTGGACTGATTGGTGAAGCATTCCCTTAGGTGAAGAGCATTTGTAAAGCATGGAACAACTGACTTGGTTTGCAAATGTTTAAGCCACTGTGAGAACTGGGCACAGTGGCACACATGTTTTTGATCCTAGCACTCTAGAAGCAGAAGCAGGTGGATTTCTGCGAGTTCAAGGCCAACCTGGTCTACAGAGTGAATTCCAGAACAGTCAGTGCTATGTAGAGGGACCTTGTATTAAAAGAAAAAAAAGGAGGAAATATTGTATACAAATCCAAAGATGGGCACACAAATCCAACAGGGAAAGATGGCCCCATCAAAATGAAGCTTCATAGACTAAGGTGTCACTTAAGATGTATGAGATGCTTGACAAATAAAAAAAAAAATGTCCTAAACACGCTCAGTGTGCTAACAGAACCCCAGAGGAAGCACTAACAAGAGACAGGAAGTGATGAACGAACAAAATTATCTTACAATATAAACAGGACTAAACAGGAAGACAAAAGGCATTTGGTCACCTCAGTGAACACAGAGGTGAAGCAGCACTTGACAAGATTACACACTACTACTACTGAGGTGTTTATCAAATCAGGGAGAAAGCCATTGTGATGACAGTGGCAGACTAAGAGATAGTTCTTTGGGAAGAGGCTCCTCCCACCATGCCTGATGATCTGATTATAATTGTTTGGACCCATGTGATACAGCGGTATAGCTTCCACAGCTGCCCTCTGTGCTCTGACCTCCACAAGCACGCTAAGAGACTCGTGTGTCATGCTTGCACACACAATTAGTTAGTCAGTCAGTCAATCAATCACTTAATCAATGTTAAAACATCTTTTAAATCTAAAAACCAGTGACTAACATCATTCTCAGCAATGTAAGACTGAAAACGTTTTCTCTAAAACTGGAGTGTCTGCCCTCCCCACTTCTGTTCATGATGACTTGGGTGTATATTGAAGTGAACACGTGACATATTTGCTGTGTTTGTACTGTGCTTTCTATTTGCACTGCAGAGCAGATGTGGAGTGCTTACTGTATTGGATTTTCTAGGATATGCATAAAGAGAACCACAGTCTGGGCAGCTTAAACAACAGGAATTTATATTCTCAGAGTTCTGGAAGCCAAAGTCTACAATCACAGGGTTCTCAAAGTTGATTTCATCCTTTATGATCTGAGAGCTATCTTCTTGTTTCTCTATGTGCCTCCCTCCCCTGTATCTGTGCCCTAATCTTTATGTTATCAGTCATGATAGATTAGGGCATAATTGTAACAGCTTCATTTTAGCTAATGAACCATGTCTCTAGGAGAACTCTCTCCCATAGAGTCCCATTATGGGACACCAAGGTTTAGAACTTTAACATATGAATAGGAGGGACACAGTTAATGATATATCCTAGTGAATTTAAACAAATCCAATGGTAGCAAATCTTCAAGTAATTTTTTAAATTATTGACATTCTAAAACATTTGTCTATTTAATGTGTGTGTGTGTGTGCACATGCTATAACATATGAATTCATGAGAGTTGGTTCTCTCTGTCCACTCTATGGGTTTTTGTGATCAAACTCAAGTCATTGGTTGTGGCTGCAAGTGCTGACATCCCCTGAGCCAGCTCTGTCTGTAAATGATTCTATGTGTGTGACTGCATATCATAGCTGAATGGATGGTTACTGATGTGCACAGGACAAATAGCAAAGACTCGTGACTTCTAAATGCCAAGAAAACCATTGATTAGCATCAGACTTTAAAGGCAAACTCTTCTGAACAGGAAGCACTCTTCCTGACTTCTCCTATAACAAAGGACACCAGTACTCATAAAGCTTTCAAAATCATGATGAAGTAAGACACTGGCTAAAAGCTTTGATAGTCAAGGTTCAGAATTTTCCACTGCAAACAAAAGCAGGCCAGTTGTCTTTGTGCACAGAAAATACCACCCACAAAGATCTCCAAAAAGCAGGCTTTCATAATTATGTTTAGTAGACACAGTAAACATTTGTGTACTAACAGATCAATTAGAATCTTCCTGGAGTTTGTGTTTGTGTAAACATCGATAATGTTTATTTCTGGGTTTTTTTGTTTGTTTTTTTGTTTTTCAAGACAGGGTTTCTCTGTGTAACCCTGGATGTCCAGGAACTCACTCTGTAGACCAGGCTGGCCTCAATCTCAGAAATCCGCCTGCCTCTGCCTCCCACGTGCTGGGATTAAAGGCATGCTCAGGTGGTTCTATAATTCTGTTATCAAAAACTAAGATTATAGATACTGAAAAGATTGAGGGCACAGCCCTGAAATTCATTCTTCATATCCCTCTTTTATAGACAATATGCCCCCCTTATTAAGTGGTCAGCCATTCAGTAAACAATCACTAACCATGTTTCAAGCCACGTAGTATGTAGGGAGGGTTGCATGTAAAAACTGAAGTATAGAATACACATTATGTAATACAGTGAATATACAAAGCTAGACTCCTGAATTAAAAACAAAGGCAGAAGGTGCTCATGTGATGTTTGTAAATGGAGTGTTGTTAGGAATGGGGTGAAATTAAGAGAATGTACCTGAAGCAGAAAATGTCCCAAACTGGTGACCAAGAGTCCTCAGCTGTGAGTATACCACCAGATAGTAGATTAGATAAACAAATCTATTTAATTTATCATAAAAATATTTATGATAAATTCACAGGAAAAACAAATGCAAATAATCTCTGGAACCTCATATCACCCGTTACCTCTGAAAGTTACCTCTGTTTACACAAAAAAATAAGATTTCATCAGAATGTGGTTTTGCCTTGACCTCCAAGGTTATTTTCTGTAAAGTTTTTCTGTGTGGATGTTGAACTTCTGTGCTGTTTGTTCTTCAGAAACATCAGGTGTATGCACGTCAGATTTCTTGGTTATCTAACAGTTACCCTTTTCATTGCTTTAGCTTGGCTGACATGTAACTTTATACCATATTACCTCATTTAGTTCTTGTTGCCCTCACCATCTCTGTTTTCATGCTTCATTCTTTTAATTTAGGCTACTGCAGACATCTTCTTACCAAAGTCACAGCTGTCCAGAACTTAACTGACTATAATAATATTTCCATATGACTTTACCTAATTTATCCTAAAATATTTATTTGGATACAAATTCTTCATCAGTTTTCGTATTTACACCCTGATTTTGGTGCAGTTTGTGGTAAAGGAATGTCAGAGCCATGTCTATACAAAGTCCACAGCAAGCCATTCTTATCATTACGTGCTGTGTGGGGAAATGTCAGGGATCTCTGGATAAAAGTTCTTTCCCTCCACCAGAATAGTCAAGAAGCTTTGCCATTTATTTTTTTCTTGAATATTTTATTTATTTAATTTCAAATGTTATTCCATTTCCATTTCCTCTTTGGAAATCCCCTATCCCATCCTCCATCCCCCTGTTTCTATGAGGGTGCTCACCCACCCACCCACTCCCACCTCCCCACCCTGGCATTCCCCTACATTGGGGCATTGAGCCTTCCCAGGACCAAGAGCCTCTCCTCCCATTGATGTCCAATAAGGCCATCTTCTGTTACATATGTGGTTGTAGCCATGGTTTGCTCCATGTGTACTCTTTGGTTGGTGATTTGGTTCCTGGGAGCTATGGGGGATCTGGTTGGTTGATATTATTGTTCTTCCTATGGGTTGCAAACCCCTTCAGCTCCTTCAGTCCTTTTTCCCTAAGTCCTCCATTGGACACCCCGTGCTCAGTCCCGTGGTTGGATGCAAGCACCTACCTCTGTGTTTGTCAGTCTCTGGCAGAGCCTCTCAGGAAAGAGCTATATCAGACTCCTGTCAGCAAGCACTTCCTGGCATCCACAATAGTGTCTGGGTTTGCTGTCTGTGTATGGGATGGATCTCCAGGTGGGGCAGTCTCTGGATGGCCTTCCTTTCAGTCTCTGCGCCTCACTTTGTCTCTGTGTTTGCTCCAGTGAGTACTTTGTTACCACTTCTAAGAAGGACCGAAGCATCCACACTTTGGTTTTCCTTCTTTTTGAGCTTCATGTGGTCTGTGAATTGTATCTTGGGTATTCTGAGCTTTTGGGCTAATATCCACTTATCAATGAGTGCATACTCTCTGTGTTCTTTTCTGAATGAGTTACCTCACTCAGGATAATATTTTCTAATTCCACCCATTTGCCTAAGAATTTCAGGAATTCACTGTTTTTAATAGCTGAAAGGTACACTGACTGCTCTTGCTGAGGACTTAGGTTTGGTTCCAAATATACCATGGTGGGCTATAACCTTCCCTAACGCAAGTCCAAGGAGATTCAGTGCCATCCTCTAACCTCTGCAAGCACCAGGTATGCACATGTTTTGTGTGTGTGTGTGTGTGTGTGTGTGTGTGTGTGTGTGTGTGTGTGTGTGAATGTATGTCTGTGGGTATATACAGGCAAACACTCATATACAAAAAAGATCTCATTGAACTAAAATTTACAGTAGAACCATGTTCTTTTTGGATAGCTAAGGGCAAACTCTTCCTTGGCCTAATAGTCTCAAGAAACCACCTGCTTTCCATGGCAAGGGCCCCTTCCTTCATCTTAAGTACCAACAGTGTAGCATCCTTAAGCTTTTCTCTGATGACCTCTCTTCTCTATAGAGGTACACAGTGATTAGGCCAGGCCATCTAGTTGTTTCAGAAATACCTCTCCATCTCAGTGTATTTAAATTACATCAAAAAAGTTCCTTTTGATGTAAGGTAGCCTGCATACAATATTAGGATATTAGGAGAAGTATGTCTTTGGGACCATTGCTCTTATAACTGTATATGTATGAATTAAAACAACCATGAGGCTTCGAGGATTGTGTTGAATGTGGTCTGATTTTGCTCCAAAACCTGTGGATTTTGCCTCATAATACACTATCCTTTATATTCTCTGTTCATCTAGTCTCTCTATCATATCACATTGTCAAAAGCAGAGGGTCCAAGAGCAGTGAGGCAGAGGTGTTTAGGGCTGATAATTTCATGACATTTTGTTGTTTTGTATTTTTTAACACAGTTTTTGTGGGTGATTATCCACATTAGTATCAAGAACTTTTCTGTAATGCATGAACCCAAGAGTTACCCATGTCCTTGAGCAACCTCAGTAAACTACTGGTTCTCTAAGATGAACAGGATGCATTTGTCTTTTAGTGCACAGAACCCCACTCTCTCTGAGAAGAATAAAAATAGACTCCTGGGTGAAATCTATTCTATGGAAATAAGTTTCCTTTTTGAAGGTTGGAAATATGCCTCAGATTTATAAACAGGAAGAAATAGAAAGATGACAGAAGTCATTCAGTGCATAAGCATTAACGATAAATTTACATGTGCTAACTAATACTTTAAATGCACAAAATAGAATGGTCAATTGAAGTTCAACACACATAAAGAACTACAGACAATTAAGGAATGCTGAGAGAGAAGAACACACCAATTGGTTATCCAATGCCAAATGGTTGGCCCTGAAAACATGTATGCAAGTAACGTTATACCAACTGAGTGGGTTCTATTTAGACATATGTATGCTTCCATTCAATAATAATTAATGCACAGAGAATGAGAGAGGGGAACATGGAGGCTGATGTTTGCTTGTCTGTAGCAGTCAAAGATAGTTTGTATATCTAGGTGGGTATTGGGTTACACCTCTGATTGTAAGGGCATCTTGTTATTGATCATTACCATATATATATATATATATATATATATATATATATATATATATATATATATATATATGTATATATATATCTTTGGATAATCTAAGCATTAGAGTCTCATTTTTCTACCGGGCCCATGTGAATGGCAGGATGGTCCAAGCAATGCCCAGCCTTGCAGAGACATCGTGGAAGATTGGTAGAGCCATCTCCCACACTGGCATCTCATGGGTGGCAGGGCTGGTGTTTCTGGCTTGTCATTTCTAGGTGCAGCATGTGGCCTCTGGCCACATGGTTGAGCTAGGCATAGCCTCCACAACTTAGACAATCGGCTTGTCTGGAGGCCGCATTTTAAATATTTACTATAACAAAGTGGTGCACCAATTTTGGGCACAAATTCACTAGAAATTTAAGACTATTCACCTGAGAGTAAAAGGTTTTGGTTTTGCTTTTTTTGTTTGTTTGTTTGTTTGTTTTTTAAAAAGGGAAAGTGAGTGAGTGATTGGCACTGATAGGAGTCACATGACTCCAGTGCAGGAACTGTGAATGAAGAGACTGCTGGCAGGCAGGTCCTCTGCTAAGAGAAATTGTAGGCTGCTCTGAGCCAAAAGACCCAAATAAGCCTCCGTTGTGGAGCAGTTACTGATTTAAGTATAAACTCAAAATATAGGGATTTGCTTTTAGGAAAGATTTATAAACAGATTTGTCTGAATCACATGGGAATTATCACCCACCGTTTGGGAAAATTGGCACTGGCTCTAGAGTAGAGACTACAGTGTGTAAGTGAAAGCTGCTCTGGAATACAGAGCCAAACACATAGATGGTATAAATAAAAAACTGTTCTAGGCAGAGGGCCGAACAGAAAGATAGTGTAAGTCAGATATATTCAGATGATATAAAGTTACATTGCCTCACAGGAGACTCAGGTTCTGTCTAATGTGGGCCCCACGGGAATTCTGGGTTCATTTCCTGCTTGGCAAAATAGGGAAGGAAGATGGGTGTGCTTTTCAGTTTTGTGGTTATATTTTTCCTCTGGGAAAGAGGTGAAGATAAAAGTTTTTTTGGTTACTGTCTAAAGGATTTTCTATTTAGGGGAAAAAAGATTTTGTCTGTGTGTTTTCAGAAGAGATGATTAAGATATTTCTGCCTTCAAGATTTATATAGATTAGACATGACAGAAGCAGGCAGCCATAAGACTAAATTCTGGAATTCAAACAAAAATTTTCTTGATAATAAAATTTGTTTTGAGAGTTGTATATTGTAGAATACACAGCCTTGGTGTATTTACTCATTAAGCAAGCTGAGAAAACCTGCTCAAACCTCTGATGTCCTAGAATTCCAGCTGGATGCAATGAAGACACAGACATGAGAGGCTTATCAATTTACCCTTCCCCCTGACCCTCTTCTAATATCTCAATGCTCATAATAAGCTTGAAGAAGTTAATGAAGAATCAGCGCCCCTATTCCATAGCTTGGGGACTGAGGTGGTTAATATTGGGCTGTCTTTCTGAGGAAAAGTAGTGGTTTTGTTGGAACAGGGAGGAATAGCTAGGGTTTATTTGCATAGCCATAACCTATTGGTAGAAATATATATAATTGTTATTAAGATGAAGTTATAATTTCTTATTTCAAATTTAAGATTTTCATTGGTATGAGTTTCTTATTGATATAAAAATGAGATTAATATTGTTACTCTCATAGGCATTGTGCCTATATAACACATTTATGATAACAAGGCTTAGACCCAGTCCTTCTTTAACTTTTTAACTGATTTGATATGGTTAGCCGGTGGGTTAAGGGACTATAGCAAATTCATGGCTCTGAGTTTATTGTTAGAGTGTTTTCTACATTTTATTTAGAAATAGCTGAGAGGAGGTAACAGACAACAGTCCAGATTGCCTTATATAGATAGTTGGTTTTCAAAACATCAGAAGTCCTCAGAATTGACATTACAAACATTTCTGTATTAACGTTCATTTTGATTAGAGACCTGTCTGCTCCTGACAGCTTCCTGTCTTGGATTCTAAGAAGAAATTGAGCATCTTTGGAGTTACTTCAGTTGTGGTGAGAAAGCCACTAGGCAAGATTTGCCTCTTGTCATCTAAAGACAAATTACTGTCCAGAAAAGGACACACTTGCAGAATAGTCAACTGATTATATCTGCCAATAAAAGGGTTAAAATTTTTCAAAAACTCCTAGCAGGCTGAGCAGAACCAAGCGTGCAAGTCAACTTGGTCATGAGCTGTGTTTCAGGAACTTGGCTGACCACAAGATAGATGGTTGGTTATGAATAGGCTCTTGAGAATAGCCAATACAAAATGTTCCCCATGACTGTTCCTTGGACCCTGTCACAAACTGAATAATGGGCTGGTACTTTCTACAGGTGCTTTCCAATGACTCCCCTCACTCCCCCTGGGTTGTGGTTTTTTCCTTGTGGTTTTTACCTTTAAATTTCCTCCACCTCCAAAGCCCGGGGGTCAAGCCCCACTGCCCCTGCCTGGGTTACAGGTCTTGACCTCAACATGTTAATTGAAATATACCTCTTGCTAATTACATCGAGTTCGGTGTCTTGTGAGTTATTGGGTGGCTGTGAATTCCTGAGACTTGGGCGAAGTCCTCCCTTTATAGGGATCTTACACCAAGACAGAGTAATCAGCCTTTAATAAGTCTGCATTACTAGGTCTGTCAGGTGATTTTGGGCCAGAAGACTGAAGATCAGATGCTCCAACATTTTGAAGTATTGGGACTGTCCAGGTATTCAGCAGTCTCTACAAATTGGCTAAGTTTTAGAAGCCATGCTTTGTGCTTTCCATAATTTTAGTTAATTCAGTCATTCTGGATTTCTGATGGGGTTGAGGACTTATAGTCTCATAGCCAACCCAGACTATTCACATTGAGAGAAAAGATTTGAGAGGATGGTTTTCAGCTGACATTCATTCTGAAGCCAGGACATAAGCCTGGTTCAGAACTAAGTATTTTAGTTAGGAGAGATGACAGAGGTTCTGTTTAGTCAACAAAATGATGGACTGGGCACTAGGTCTATCTTGTACCTTACTGATACAAATTGGTATAGTTATGCTCTAATCGTATTTTGAGAGAAAGGGTTTTTTTGTTGTTGTTTTGTTTTGTTTTTCTGTTTTTGTTTTTTTTTTTAACAGGAAGGGTCATATGTAGAAGGACCTAAGGTGGAAAGAGGAGGAAGAGGAGAAGGAAGAGAAGGAGCTAGGAGACACAGAATGAGAGAGGATGACATGGAAGCTGATACTCACTTGTCTGTAGCAGTCAAAGGTAGTTGGTATATCTAAGTTGGGTATTGGGTTACACCTCTGATTGTAAGGGCATCTTGTTATTGATCATTACCAAATATATAAAGCCTTAGGATAATCTAAAAAAAATAATTAATGCAAAATACACTGTGAATTTGAAAGGGAAGAAGGAGGGAGTGCATATATACAAATTTTGAAGGGAGTGTAGGGAAGTGAAAAATGTAATTATATTATGATCTCAAAATAATTTTAAAGTTTATTTTTGGATAGTAATTCTCTTAACAATTTTCTTTTTATTTTTTATTTATTTTCCTTTCATTTAATGGAAATAGATTTTTGTCATACATATTCTAATTGTGATTTCCCTCTCCCAAATGCTTTCAGATCTTTCCTAATTATTCATCCGTGTTAATCCATGCTCTTTATTCCTCTCTCTCATTAGAAAAGAAATAAGAATATTAAAAATAATTTAACAATTTTCTTTAATGAGAAAAAATAAAAACAAACCATAATTGGACAAAGCCAATAAACAAAACAAAAACAGAGCCCAAAACACAGTAAATACACACAGATTTAGAAACACACATTTGCACATGGAAATCCCACAAAATTGGAAACCTTGATATATAACCAAAAGACTGTGAGATTAAAAAAACAAAAACAAAAAAGACAAACCACTATGGGAAAAAAATATCTCTAAAAATACCTTGAGTATGATTTCTGTTGACCATCTACTGCTGGGCATAGGTCCTACTTGTAACTTTGATTTGTGTGACTAGTAAGACTAAAGGAGTAAAATGATTTTCCCTTTGCAAATGGATATCCATGGGAGATAGTTTCTGGATTAGGAATGAAAGCTTGTGTTCACTTTCACTCTCAGTGTTGTGCCCGCCTCCCTTATAACTTGGACTTCTACAGGCCGGGAACATACTGCTCCAGTCTCTGTGAGCTCATATGTACCTCAGTCCTGTTGTGTCTACAATGTATTGTTTTCTTGATGGTATTCATGACCACTGACTCTTGCCCCTTCTTCTGCAGAGTTCTCTGAGCCCTGAGGGAAAAGATTTGATGAATACTTTCCATTTAGGCCTGAGTATTTCAAGCTCTCCACTCTCTAAACATGGTCCAGTTGTCAGTCTCTATATCTGTTCCCATTTACAGAATCTTCTCTGATGATGGCTGAGCAAGACACAGTATTGCAAATTTTGATTAGGAGTTATGTTATGTCCTTTGCTGTGTTCCTTTAGCAGAGCAGGAGTATTTGCCTTTTCCCTAGGTCCGTGACCTATGTAATCTCAAGATATTGGCCACCTAAACATGGGTTCCATCTCATGGAGTAGGACTTAAATCTAATCAGATAGTGTTTTGATACTCCCACAAATTTTGTGGCACAATTGTATCTGTTTATCTTAAAGACCAGTTACCAATGTAGATCAAAGGATTTGTATCTGGGCTGGTCTTCACCTTTCTTCTCTGGTAGCATACATAGTACCTTCCATTACCATGAACAGTAGTATGTAGGGGTAAACTCTGTAAGTAAGCAAGGCTTGAATACTCTGTGTTCAGTGTATTATGTAAGTGCTGTTTCAGCAATTGTGTCTTACCATCAGTTTGTGAAGAGCAATCTATAGCCTTGAAAATTGTCTAAATTGTTTTGGGGTTTCTATAGGGGCCCCATTAGCCAACAACTTGATAAGATGAAACACATTCACAGAACTGGAGGTTAATGTATTGGCAAGCGATGTCTAGTTGAGGCTTATTCTCCCCTGTTATTTGATTATTCCATGAAGACTTATTTCAGATATGTTTTTTTTTGTTTGTTTGTTTTTTTTTTTTTTTTTTCGAGACAGGGTTTCTCTGTGTAGCCCTGGCTGTCCTGGAACTCACTCTGTAGACCAGGCTGGCCTCAAACTCAGAAATCCACCTGCCTCTGCCTCCCAAGTGCTGGGATTAAAGGCGTGCACCACCACCGCCTGGCCAGATATGTATTTTAAGAAGCATTGACTGTAACAGGCTTCCATATGACCCCTCAAACATCCCATAAATTTTGCTGTCCCTCTCCACAGTCCCTTTCTCACTATCTTCTTTATCTCCTCTCCCCATTTGATCTTCCCTTACAGTTCCTCAGCCTCCTCCAACTGTAAGTATCTAGTCTATTTTCCTTTCTTAGGAAGGGTCGTACTCCTCTGTAGTTCATTACTCTAACCTAACTTCTGTGGTTATAGGGATTATGGCCTGCTTACTGAGAACTTAACAGGTAATATTCACATTTGGTCAAATACATGTTGTATTTGTCTATCTGAGTCAAGGTTATGTCATTCAGGATAATTTATTTTTAGGTCCATTTATTTACCTGCCAATTATATTTTTTCTTTTTCAATAGCTGAGTAATATTCCATTGTGTAAATGTACCATATTTTCCTGATCCATATTCTACTGGTGGACATCTAAGCTGTTTTCAATTTCTAACAATTATGAATAGAGTATCAATGAAGATGGTCAAGCAAATGTCTCTGTTATGGAATGTAGAGTCTTTGACTGTCCCTGCAAGTGTGAGTTAGCGGGATCTCAATGTAAATTTAATACTAGAATCCCGAGGAACCACCACACTGATTTCCATGGTGGCTGTACAAGTTTGCATTCAGCAATAATGAGTGCTCCCCTTGGATCCTCACCACTGCAAACTGTTGGGGGTTTTTGTTGTTGTTATTGTTGCTTTGTTTTTTGCCTTTTTTGTTTTTGTTTTTCTTTTGTTTTATTGACTTTGGCTATTCTTGCTAGTGTAAATGGAAATCTCAGCATAGTTTTGATTTGCATTTCCCAGATAACTAACTATATTGACCATTTCTTTAAGTGTTTCTCTGTCTTTTGTCTTTTTTCCTTTAAGAACTTCTTTCGAATTCTTTATATATTTTAAATATTAGCCCTCTATCACATATACAGTTGATAAAAAAATCCCATTCTGCATGCTGCCACTTTGAATGACTGTGTCATTTACTGTGCAGAAGATTCTCAGTTTTATAGGGTGCCATTTATTAATATTGATCTTACTTCCTGTGTTAAGAGTGTCCTGTTGAGAAAGTCTTTTGCTGTGCCATGAACTCAAGGCTATTCCACACTCTTGTTCGTATTAAGTTTAGGTTATCTGGTTTTATGCTGAGGTCTTTGGTCCATGTAGAAATAAGTTTTATGCAGAGTGATAAGTATGAATGTATTTGCATTTTTCTAATGAAGACAGTTTGAAGGTCTTCATTAGTACCATTTGTTGAAGATGCTGGCTTTTTCTGGTGTGTATTTATAGATTCTTTATCAAACAGCAAGTGTCCAGGGGATGGAGAAGTGACACAGTTGTTAAGAGCATTGGCTGCTCTTTCAGAGGACCCCAGTTCAATTCCTAGAACCCACATGGCAACTCACATCTACCTCTTGTTCCAGGAGATTGACACAGACACATGTACATAAAATTAATCATTTAAAAATGTAAGATCAATGCACATAAAAATGAATCATTTAAAAAATGTCAGATGTCCGTAAACATGTAGACTTATATCTCTGTCATGAATTTGATCCTGATGATCAGCAGGTTTGGTTTTCATTTTGTTGCCAACACCATACTGTTTGAATCACTATAGCTTTGTAGTACAATTTTAGATCACAGATAGTGATACCTCCAACCATTCTTTTATTTTTCAGAATTGTTTAACTATCATGCATTTTTGTGTGTGTGTCAATATGAAGCTGAAAAGTGTACTTTCAAGATCTGTGAAGAACTGTGTTGGACTTTTAGTAGAGATTGCATAGAATCTATAGATTGCTTTATGTAGAATGGTCATTTTTAATATATTAATCCTACCGATCCATGAGCATGGGAGATCTCTTCATCTTCTAATTCAATTTTCTTCAATTTCTTTCATCAAAGACTCGAAGTTTCCAATCATACAATCTTTCACTTGCTTGGTTAAAGTTATCCCATGATATTTTAAATTTGTTGAGGCTAGTATAAAAGGTGTGGTTTCTCTTATTTTTTTTCTTAACCAATGTTTCAGTTGTCTACAGGAAAGCTACTGATTTTGTGAGTTAATTTTGTATCTGACTATTGCTGAAAGTGTTCATCATCTGTAAGAGCTTCCCATCAGAATTTTGATATATATATATATATATATATATATATATATATATATATATAATCACGTCATCTGCAAATGAAGGAACTTTAACTCCTTCCTTTCCAGTTTGTATCCTCTTGATCTTTTTCTGTTGTCTTACTGCTCTAGCTAAGCCTTGAAGTTCTATATTGAACCAGTATGGAAAGGATGGGAAACCTCATCTTGTTCTGAGTTTTACTGGAAATATTTTGAGTTTTTCTCTATTTAGGTTGGTGTCAGCAGGGTGTTGGCTGTAAACTGCCTTTATTATGTTGACTTTCATCATAAATGGATGTTGGATTGAGAGTTTTTGCACCTGTACTCATAAGGAAAATTGTTTGATAATACTCTTTCTTTGTTAGCTGTTAGGTGTCTTAAGTATCAGGATAATTGTGGCCTTGTTTGTAAAAAAAAATTATACAATGTTTCTTTTATTTATATTTTAAGTAACAATTTGAGGAGTATTGGCATTAATTCTTCACTAAAAGTCTGGTGGAATTCTGTTCTAAATCAATCTGACCCTGGACCTTTTTGGTTGGTAGACATTTAATAATTTCTTCTTTTTCAGTGGGAATTATAGCTTTATTTAAATCTTGTCTGATCTTGATTTAATTTTGATAAGTGATATGTGTCAACAAATTTATTCATGTCTTTAAAATTTTTCAATTAGTTATTTTTAAAGTGAGTCCTTATTAGTCCTAATTTTTCATTGTTGTTTGTTGTTATATACCCATTTTATCTCTATTTTAGTTTATGTAGATCTTCTCTGGTATCATTTATTTAATTTTGCTAAGGGTTTGTGAATCTGGTTGAATTCTCAAAAAAAAAAAAAACAACTTTTTTTCATTTATTCTTTGAATGGCTTTTGTTTGTTTGTTTCTATTTTATTGACTTCAGCACTGAGCTTGGTTATTTCTTGCTATCTACTTGCTCAGGTGTTGTGAGCTATTCACCAGAGAAGAACTCTCACAGGAAAAAAAAAAAACCCTTATTAGGCACCTGATACCTAAACTGCCTGTTCAGGACCCCAGTATAGTCCGGTCTTTCCCAGGGTGAGCTCTTGAGCACAAAACCACATACTTGGTTGACACACTTCTTTAGCAAGAACAGTTAGTTCAAAGCAAATTACAAACTACAAAGCCAAAAACCAAGATTAGTACATATAGAAACTTTCCCAGAACTATGGACTTTGATGGATTAAGTTTTGGTTCTTATTTTGGCAGGTAGAGCTGTCAATATGCTGTGTTCCAAGGCCTGAATGGTACTTCCATCGTGGTGTCAGTTGTGCTAAGATCTAATGACCTAATAAGCTCAGGGAGGGGAGGGGCTGTTACATTTCCCACTGGTTCTATGGACATGGTCAACACATGGATTCACCTTAGTAAAAGAGGTTATACCATCTTCTTAGTGTTAGAAGGTATTAGATGTCCATGCACAGTTTATAACAGATCACTCCAGACCAAACGATTGGGGGGGGGGAGGGGTATTCAGAAGATAGGGCAAAGGTGGAGGGAAGAAGATGGAAGAAGAGAGAGGGAGAAGTAGAGGCTGGCCATGACCACATGGAGAGAGAGGGAAGAGAAGAGGGGGGGGGGAGGAGACAGAAAGGAGCTAGAGGCAAGAGAATAAGAGGGCAAAAGGATAAGAGCATATCTGGCTGTTGCCAGGTAACTGTGAAGGTAGAGATTAGACACAATACTATATCTGGCTGTTGCCAGGTAACTGTGAAGGTAGAGATTAGACACAATACTAACATTTCCCCATGTTGGTTTAATGAAAAAAGAAAAATTAGAAAGAGGTGATGGTGAAGCAGGAATAGGGTCATCGTGATATCTGGCTACTTCCTGCTAGCATTCGGGGCAACGTGTCTCTAGAGGGAACCTAGAAGGGTAAGGCCCTCCAGGAAGGGAGAAACTCCCTTTCAGCCCATGGGAATTCACGGCCACCCCAATAACTGCAAGACACCAAACTTGATGCAATTAACACAAGGTATATTTGATTTTAACGAGTTGAGGTCACACTTCTGGCCTGTCCTATGCAGAGGCAAGCAATGAAGTATGACCCCCTTAGAGAAGAAAAAAGGCTTTTTAAAGGAAAAAACCACAACCCAGGAAGAAAAGGGGGGAAATCATGATTAAGTATTTATAAAAAGCACCTGTCCAGTGTTCAGCTTCCATGACAGGTTCAAGAAGAGGTCATGGGGAATATCAAACAATTTGTCTTGTGGTCAGTTCTGTTCCTGGTATCCAGGGTACACAAGCACGCTGTACTGAACTCCCTATTCAATCTATTTTGTGGTCAGTTTTTAGTTCCTGATACCCATAGCACTTGGTCACGATGTCCTGAACTCCCAGCTCTGAACTCCTAGCTTACTTATTTTGTCTTGTGAATAGCTAATTTCCTGGATTCCAGAGCGCAGAACAAGCTGATCTGCACTTTTGACTCCATCTATAAAAGTTTAAAAATTTTTAATTCTTTCATAAGAATGGGTATGGGGATGTATGGTCCAGTCTTAGGAGAGTTGGCTGTTTCCTGCTGTCCAGGTTCTATGGAGCCATCTGAGGATAGGTCAGAAGGAACAGGTCCAGTAGAAGCAGCTGTGTATATGACAAAAGATCGAGCATCTGGAGGTTGCTTCTCTGGAGCTGTTTTGGATGTGCCTAGACTTGACAAGATGTAGGGAATAAGATTAAGTACATTTGGGAGAAAGAAAATTTTTTCTAAGATGTACATTTGAAACCCAGAGGGATCCCACCCTTTGGAATTGGTAGTAAGTGGAAACTTTAGCCAGATGTACTTATCTGGATGGCATCTATTTGGTTTGTGAGAGGTAGATCTGAGTGGGTTTCCTGTAGCTTATAAGTTTATGAAACAGATAACAGCATGAGTTAAAAACACGAGCAGTCTTTAAGATGAACCTTTGCTGGATTGTTTATAGGAAATCAGATAATATTAGGACAGTGGCATAGCAAGAAGAGGAAATATGAAGCATTTAATTCATTGCAACTGAGTTTAGGTAATGAGGTAACAAATAATATCTGTGAAAGCTTAGGTGTCAATGTAGTCAGAAGTCTGAAAAAGAGTAAACAATAATTTACCAGTTATATAATATTTTAAAAAAATGACAGAGTCCACTAGCCAACAGTTCCCATGGTCTCCATAGTCTCTTGGGCTAAGTCAGTTTGGCTTCCAAGCACAGAAGGCACAGGGCTTTTTCTCTGTGGAATAGATGCACGTGACATGAGAAATGACTTACGTTGGTTTAGACAAATCATTTGACTCAGAGCATTCATTTTAGTCCACTGCATTAGTGACAATATCATTGCATACATTGCAGGCTGTATCTTCTAGGTATCCAAGTCTTCTGAAACCATCTTGGGTCAGCTGTTAGAGGCTTTGGGAATTCTGTTGGCCATAAACTTAAATATACTATTAGCAGACTTCTGACAAGATTGAGAGCCATAAGGATTAATTGTAACTGAATAGAATTTAATAGCAGTAGTAAAATCTATTAAGACAGGATAGGAAAGAGTCTTAAGTAACTTTGGCAGGTTGCATAGGTAGAGAAAAGCACATTTTTGTATTAACAAAGAAACATTTGGCTAGGACCAGAATAAGAAATCTGGCAACAGTGCCATGGAATCATAACAGCTGGTGAGTCATGACATGGGGTTGTGCTATGGGTCTGCAGCTGAGGGCACAGGTGCTGCGGGTCAGGTCCACAGTGGCTGCAGCAAGGCTGGACTTCCTACTAGCAGCTAGAAGTCACTGCCCAGTGCCTCTGATGAATAAAGAGTCTGCAGTGGGCAAGGAAAATCAGGTCCCATATCATAGCAACATTCATGTTAGCTGTTCTTGTGGTGAAAGGAACCACTAACACTCACTTTACAGGTCCTAAGCAGGGAGGGAGGGAGAGAGCCTCCCTCAAGTGCATGGGCAGCCAAGCCCTTTGTGCAGGTGGTTGCACACATAGGGAAGCAAGTCTCAGAAAGGGTTCCTGGAAGGATGCAAGGAGTGGACCCAGAGCAGAGCTAAGAACCACAGAAGGGAAGGGAGCAATCAGGGTCCTGAAACTCTCTGCTTTTCAGGCAAACCAGCTGAACTAAGTGCCAGTGCAAATGAAGGAGGAGGCAAAGGTGGGAAGGCGGCAAGCAGGGTCCTGGAACCCACTGCTTCAAGCAAACTGGCTGAACTAAGTGGTTGCAGCTGGCCACAAATGACAGAAGAGCAGGGGAAGAGGCCTACATTAGCAGGCAGCGTGCAAAAGACTGACCCCCCCGGGGAAGACACGCTAGGGACTAGAGCTTGGAGCCAGTGCTCCTGAGAGAGAACAGTCTGTCCAGGCCTGGCCTGAGGTACCCAGCTATGAGAAACTGTCTTGAGAGGGGAAATGTCTCACCCAAGGAGGAGTCGTAGGATGAGGGTCAGGGAAGGGCAAGGTTACCTCTGAGCTCAAGAAATCTTTCCTGAGATCATGTGGATGGTTACTCTGATCAGTGGGGAATGGGGGAGCTTACCAGTTCTAGGCTAGGCTAGTGAGCGTGGATATCCTTTGGTAGCTGGTCTGATGCAAACCTGCAGATTTCTATGAGTCTCCGCATCAATGAAGTATTTATAAAAAGATAAAGAGATAAAGAGAGTATGTTCTGTGCATGTGTGGAGAGGTATGTGGGAAGGAGATGTCTCAGTAGACCCATGCCAAGGCATCTCTTCCCCATGAGGGACCAGTCACACACCTATATAGTGAAGAATAGAGTTTATTGAGGGCATGGGGAAGGATACCAGGAGGGTAGTAGAGGCAGAGAGAGAGAGAGAGAGAGAGAGAGAGAGAGAGAGAGAGAGAGAAGAGAAGAGAAGAGAAGAGAAGAGAAGAGAAGAGAAGAGAAGAGAAGAGAAGAGAAGAGAAGAGAAGAGAAGAGAAGAGAAGTAGAGGAGCAGAGAAGTAGAGGCTGGCCATGACCACATGGAGGAGGGATGAGGGGACAGAGAGGAGCTAGAGGCAACAGATCAAGAGAGTAAGAGAGTAAGCGAGAGAGGAGGGGGCAAGCAGCCCCTTTTATAGTCGACCAGGCCTACCTGGCTGTTGCCAGGTAATTGTGGAGGTGGAGTTTAGACAGAATACTAACACTTAGAACTAGTGTTTGAATGGAATTTATTCTCTATTTTACATAGCTAAGTAGGCAGTTGAGCAAGCAGGGTCCTATACTGAGAGCTAGGAGCAATAGGATTAATTACCTAGCCATGGCTGTAAGTAGACTGGGAGAACAAAGATTGGTACCAGTTGTTAGATTCTTAATGCCTCCTTTCTTTTTTCTTGAAGGTTGTTTTTGACCATAGCTAAAATTTATCTAATTATTCTTGACTGTCTGGCATAAAAGCAACAAGTTTCTCCTAGTGACATGCAGAGGCCTCCGTGTCTCATAAAGAAGAGGTCCAATTCTCTTCAATTCTGAAGAACAACCTCAGCTAAGGAGTCTAACTGGGTTTCCAGATGGGAAGCAGAATTTTCCAAATGGCTCCAGTCTATGTCTACTAGAACACTGGATTCCTCAGTATTTTTAAACCCCATAAAGAGGGTTGAAGTTTCACCTGCAGTTGAGCCCTCCATGCCTGCTCTAACCAACAGGAGGATGAGAATGGAGAGACCTCACACCACATGGGGGATCCAGGTCCTAGATTTAGGTGGGCCTTTCTCCATTGTAGATGAACATATGTAGTTTAACATGCATGAGACAGCAAAACGTTTTTGTTCTCCTCCAATGCAAATAATTCAGAAGTTAAGCTATTAGTGAAAGAAAGATAGGTAGTCTCTGGGTCTGAAATGCATTTGACTGCCATTTCTGGGATGATCCTGAGGTGTCTGGCTACAGTGCTCAGGTCCTGCTCAGCATTCAGGTACCCAGAAAAGGCAAGAGGGCAGCATCCACAATCAAAGTCAAAAGCTGATGACTTCTGGCAAGCTAATTCTCTCTTGTTATTCAGGGACTGAGAGCAGCAGGAGAAAAGAAACTTAGTTATGAAGCAGCAAGCACAAGGAATGCAATAGTCTACAAGCAGGTAATCTGCAAGTATGTAATATAGCTTTCAGTTTAGTAGTTTTATAGAATTCCTGAGTGGGTAAATGATTGAGTCTCTGATTCTTGTGCCTACTGTTGGTTTTTTTTTTTTTTTTTTTTTTCTCCAATGCTGGGTTGTTTTGTGCAACTTCAACTTAATGGGTTTTGATGTATTTTATATTTTATTGTGCTATATTTTGTTGTCATCTCTAAGAAGCCTGTTCTTTCCTTTCTAAAATAAATACATTTAAATTTTTTCATTAAAAAAACAAAAAATTTAGTTACTTGGGATTTATTCTCTTTGATTCAGGGATGGCTCACTAACTAGGTGGAAGGCTCAGAGTTCATTAATTCTTTGTAAGCCAGAAAAAAAAAAGAAAGAAAGAAAAAAGGAAGGAAGAAAGGAAGAAAGAAAAAAGAAAGAAAGAAATGAAGGAAGGATGAGGGAAACAAAGAAAGGCACACATAGATACCTGCATGCACACTGGGTGAAACAGATTAAGCTATACCACCAGTTTATTGTTGTTCTTGGTTTTTATAATAATTTCTCACGATAATTGATCACACCATTTTTAAAAGCTTTTAAACATTTCATAAGTTCATTGTAAGTTTAAGACAATAGTTCATGTAATAGACCAATAAGATTTAAGAAATTATATCAGAATTATTTACATGTCTTTCCATTTAGACTAATATCTCACTGTGAAGGTTTGTATAGGCTTGCCCCAGGGAGTGGCACTGTTAGAAGGTATGGCCTTGTTAGAATAGGTGTGTCACTATGGGTGTGGGTTTTAAAACCCTAATCTTAGCTGCTGAAAGCCAATATTCTGCTAGCAGCCTTCAGATGAAGATGTAGAACTCTCAGATCTAGCTCTATCATGCCTGCCTGGACTCTGCCATTCTCCTGCCTTGATGATTATGGGCTTAACCTCTTAACCATGTTAATTAGGTGAGTCTAAGGGAGCATTTGATTTCTAGACTTCAATACTTTGACAGCTGGACCTTAGTAGTCAGCCTCAGAAGGAGGAAGTGGCTAATTAAGGAAATAAACCTTGGGGGCTAGCTTTAGGAATGTAATCTAATGATTTTTTTTTTTTTTTTTTTTGCAAGACAGAAGGAATAGCAGAGGAGGGTAAGGCTGTCAAAGCAATGTTCCCCATGCTCAAGCAGGACAGAATCCCTTCATTACAACTTTTTTGTTTTATTGTTGTGTCACTAGGAATCATTCTGCCTGGACACTTCCTGATGAAATTGATGGTTTATTGTTAAAGAACCCAAAAAAGCTGACTTTCTTAACTGAGAAGAACAGGATATACCACAGGAAAATGTAGTATGTGAAACTGGACCAGGATTTAGATTGTGAAGACTGGCTGGTGCTGGTCTTGTAGTTTTTGGAGCAGTCTATAGTTGATTTGAAAACTGCTGGGACAGATAGACTAGGGACACAGGTAATGTTAAGTATTTTATCTTGAACATATATTTGACTCTTTTAGTTTTAAAGTCCTGATAGTTAGAGAATTCCCAGAGCCAGGGAGAGGGCCATGGAAATGGGAACATTCCAGAAAATGGGGAAGATCCCAGAGAAAGTGGGGGAGATCCTAACCTTAGGTGTAGACAATATGCAGGAAAATTTAGTCTGTTGGTTGGCAGAAGTACATATCTAGAGTCTGTTTGAGAGTTCTTAAGGGGATGCAAGAAAATTTAAATAGGTTATATAAATGTAATTGGGGAGTAACTGTTATTTGAAAGCAGGGTCTGGTTGTGCCCGAAAGAAGCCAGTTTGAGAGGCTTTTGTTACATCTGCATAATAATTTCTGGGGTGTTTAGGTGGGTTTTAGAATTGAAATATTTAGGAGCATGGATGATTGGGAACCTCTTGGAAAATGTTGAGAGAGAAGGTTCATAACAGGTTTGGGGGTTGGTGGAAAAAGTTTGAAAGAACTTGGCTTTGATTCCTAAAGAGGAACATGGGTGATCAAGGAGACAAGTGGTCAGTAGTGGAGATGGGGAATTGACAACTGGGCTATTGATAGACAGGGACAGTGACTATCAGAGTACTTTGAGGAGAGATGCAAAGAAAATCAACGGGAGGCATTGAAGGAGGGATCAGTGAAGCTTAGGAGAGAATTTGTTAGATGACCTTGACCCAAATGAGGTATTGGCTATAAGAAAGTCTATTAGAGAAGAGATGGCTTGGGCTTGGTCATATCTTGTTGGGAGTGTAGGATTTTTTTCAGAGTGTTTGATGTCTGAGGCTAACTGGAGTTAGTGAATTTGGAGGAGTCAGTTGGCAGTAGATATTTGGCAATCATTTGGTCAGAGGGTGAGAAGAGAGATGAGATTTGTGGGTAACAGATAATCTTAAGGGAGGAGGAACCAGAGGGTATGGATGAATATTGATAATGGAGGGGTCAGTCTGATGTGGCCATCTGATAGGAAAGAGCTGTCACCTGTATATCTTGTGTATGAGAGGGATGGGAAAGGAAGCCTTTCAGAATTTTTAGACAGGAGTTTAAAGAATGAGGGGAACATTCAGGTAAAGGGATAAGTGTGGAGGAATTTGGAGGCAGGCAGGTAAGAAGTACAAGTGGTAAGTTTTGAGTAAGGGAAGTTTGGAGGGAAAGAATCCAAGACAGTGGACAGCCTTTAGGAGAAAAGGAAGACATTGGTGGGAATAGAGTGTGAGAGGAAATAATAGATTGTGAAGAGGGGATTCAAGAGTTCTGGTTTTTTGCTTGTTTGTTTTGTTTGCTTATTTTGGTTTTGTTTACTTGGTGTTTGTTTGTTTGTTTGTTTTTAGGTTTAGGTTTAGAGGTGAGTGGTAAGGCTGTGGCAAGGGCAAAGAGAAAAATGGATCAGGCATGCTGTCAAGTGTTTTGGAGAGGTAGCTGACAGAGGTAAGGTCAGGCTTAGGAATTAATTGTTTGGGAAGTGTAAGGATGGAAAGTTTGGCATGCATCTGGGAGATGGAGGGCTGGAGTAAAAAGGAGATGATTTTAAGCTTAAGGAATTGTGTGTCAGTTGGAAGAAAGAGGAAGTCCAGGAGTGGCTTGGTATAGAGGATGTACTGGGCACCCACTAATGGAAGAAATTGACCATCAGGACAGAGACAATTAGTCATGAATAAACATGCTGAAGTTTAAGTCTTTCACTCTGTTTTGATTATAGAGATTCATGCAGAACTTTATTATTTCACTTGTAGGGATTCTTAAGTATCAAAACCCATCGATGTGTAGACAAAAACGGTTTTAGAGTGGATGTCCAAGGGTATTACAGACATTTCAGCATGCAATCATCTATAACTCCAGTCCCAGGGGATCCAATTCTGCTTCTTGCTTCCAAGGACACTGAAACTACATAGAACACAGACAAACATGCATGGAGAACATCCCCACCCAAAATAATAATTTTAATTTAGAATTATTTTTAACTGAGATTTTACTTGAATCACAGCATCTACTTCAATTTTATTAAACTTCACATTGAGTGATGAAGGTCTGTAGGTGTCTATTCTAAAAGAAATTTCATTATGTCTCTTTATATGATAAATTTAGTATTTTTCTTTTGATTACAATGAAAAATTTGGCAAAGTTTTTCACTTTTTGGCTTTTGGTTTGTTTGTTTGTTTTGTTTTGTTTTTTTAGAGAAGCAGACACCCAAAAGATGTATCAGAATACTTAATTTTGAAAATTTCGCTACAATTTTTACATAAGCCATATGTTATAGTGAAGTGTGGAAGAAAGAAGTGATGAGAAAATTAAAGTGGGATGCCTGTGGACAGTGGGAAGAGACAAGTCCTGGTTAAATCTTGTTGTTGTTGTAGTAACAGGAAACTGGAACAGAGATCCCACTTTCACACAGCTCAGAAGACTGAGAAGCCCAGCATCAATGGACCACCATCTGCCCAGAATTTGATAGTATATCACCATAGGGTGAGAGGTATCCTATGAACAGAGCTCAATTTGCATAAAGTCACACTCATTTTCACAACATTAGTCCATTATTAACTAATTTGCAAGTGCCAATCAATAAAAACTCTTCCTACCCCAAGCTCCTTAACTCTGAGCCTCTGCTGTTAATCAAGGGCAAGATTTGAATCAAGGTTCCATAGCCCAAATGTGAAATGGCTTGAAGTGGGGATGGGGTCAAAATCTAGATTTTATAAACAGTTTTCTGCAGCTGTCTGTAAATGACCTCAGACACAGAGATGAGCAAGAGCCACACAAGGCTTCCAGTGTCCCCTGCTGGTCTGGGCTTCCTTCTGTAAAACTCTCCCAGAATGTCACATCTGTGTCTGTGTACATTTACATTACACAAAATCTGGACATGCGCATATGCAAAAGTCACAGTGGTTTTGGAGTCCATGCTTTGTGCCACTACCTATGCACTGGATGGTCCAACAGCAGACAATGTTCGGTGCAGAAATCTCATGTGGACAGTGAAGTGAACAAGATGAGAGAGATTCACAGTCAGGACACAGGGTTTCAGACATGTTTCAGGGTCTTTTGGCAGATCCAATGGTTGTCTGAAGAACAGGAATCCTAAAACACTTCTGTGTGTGAGATGATGGCACAGCTGTTTTCCACATCCTTGCCAGTGATTCATAATCTGGAGAGCAAAGCACAGCTGCTCCTAGTATCCAAGGTTTCCTTACAATTATCACATCAACTATTATTTTTCTTTGGATTTTTAAGGAAACTCTAGATTACATAGTATTTATGTATAGTAAACACACAGTGACAAACATTATAAACATATGTAAACATTTAAAATACAGCAGATAGAAACCCCTATAATTTTGCATTGCACTGTCACTGGAGATTTCTTCCAGCAAGAATCTTTATCAAGATGTACAAAAAGGAGGTTTGGGAATTGGGGATGAAACCTACTCCACCTGCTACAAACATGTTGTGTGATTATGTAGAAAGCATCTTCATTTTGCTGAACTTCAGTTTCCTAAAATATATAGGGTAGAACCAGCTAATGTTTAGGGAAGGCATTGAGATATACATGAATACATGTCAACCATTACACACAGTAGGTGCTCAGTCACTGTATTTAACAAACAGAATAAACACAGCGAGTCTATAGAATTGGATGCAGTGAGGACAAGAGTTTCAACTCATGTTTAACAGGATCTAATTCCTTCCTGTGTCATCCCAGAGGCTGGTGCATTTTTGCTTTATTGCTGCACAAGTCTCATACCCTGAATTCCTGCAGACCCCTACATGCAGGAATGAGACTAGAAGACAAACACTAATGTTGAGGCCCACACTCTGCCTCAACACTTTGTCTCAACGCTTTGGTTGCTAGGTACTCTGGTCAGGAGAGAGAGAGTGGGGCTCTTGGGGCAAGAGACGCGAAGAATGGAGACAAGACGGTATGATTCAGTCTCTTCTATTTTCTCATGTCTCCCTTATTGAAGGGAATTCTGAGGTATATACACAAGCAGGAGAACACAGGTGAAAACACTTTACCACGTGCACCATACAGCTGAGGTCACTAAACAGCAAAACAAGCTATGTGGGATAAACAATATATTTATCAGAGTGTGCTTCAGCTGTCGTAGGCTTTTGACAACCAAGTCTTTCATCAGGGTATATGGTTCCAGATGGCTGCAAAGTTGATCTAGCCGCTTTCTACTAAAGTCGGCTCCCAACACACTAACACAGGCATCTTCTGGGCAATTGCAAGGAAGGATGAGTTCAAGACTAGCCTTTCTCTTGCAGAAGATATAACATATCAGACAGTAGGCAGACCTCCCCCACTCCTGTGACTTTGCCTCTGTTTCTTTTTCTTAATAGTGTTCCTTGAGAATGAACAGAAATTTTAATGACACCTAAGATAGAAAGGTGTCTCCCTTTCTATCTTATTTCTACCTGCTGTAGACTCCAGGCTCTCTGGCCCAAGTTGTTCTGAATCACTGTCTGGTCTCCACCTCCCATCTCTCTGTAGGAGTGCCAAGATACAGGTATTCACTTCTGCATCTGGCTTTTTATATGGGTTCTGTAGAATGAGCTGTGGGGCTTAGACACCTAGAGCTTGTACTTGGAGCCATTGTCTCAGCACAGTGCAAATGAAAACAGACTTTGGCTGACTCTGTTTCTCCTGTAGCAGGATGGCCTCCAGATTTAGATGGTTGTTGCTGTTTGATCAGAGCATCATTTAATCCAAGGGTAAAAATCACACAGCAATTGAATATAATCCTCCACTTTACATGAATTATTTCACTTTTTATCATAATATTTTTGTATTATGAATCAAGATTGAATAAGCATTTTCCATCATATATAGTTAAGAAATACACAAAACAAAATCAATATTCATACATATACAAACACACACAAACAAACAATCATAAGTTTTGTTGGGGTCTGAGCAAAATGTTGAGGCCTGGGCTGCCCTGTGTTTGGCAGCCACTGTATCCCGGCCCAAGCTGCTGCTCTGGTCCGAGGGTAAGGGTTCAGCAAGAGAGAGAGCAAGGGCGGTCTCGAGAAATGGAGACCAGACAGAGTGTGTTTCAATCCCGTTTAGTCTTCAGTCTCTCTTCCTCTGTCTCCTAAAAGTGTCTCCTCTGTCTGATTCTCTGATCTGTTCTGTCTCTGCCTTTTATATGTCTCACTTCTAAGCCATGCCTCTAAGTCACACCTATAATCATGTCCTTAGGTCTTGTCTCTAACTCTGATCTCTACACTTCTAAGTTACATAACTTTAATCTCACACACCTTTAATCTCACACAACTTTAATATCACACACCCAAGGTATCTAAACCAAGGTTATCGGAGTGTGCTCAGCTGTTGTAGGCTATTGTAATCCAAGTCTCATGTCAGGGTATATGGCTCAAGATGGCTGCAAAGCTGATAGCCGCTTTCTGCTAAAAGTTGGCCCCCAACAAAGTTTGTATGAAATTATTTTCAGATGGTAATGTCTGTTCTAGTTCTACCTAGAGAAGCTTGTTTCGTAGCACACTAAGATGCAACTTTCTACCACAATTCTAAAGAACTACATAAGAATGTTTGTGTAAGGGTGGGAGAGATGGTTTAGAGGTTAAGAGTGCTTACTGTTTACACAAAGAAAACAGATTCAACTTCCAGCTTCCACAATCATCTGTAACTCTATTTACAGAAAATCTGATGCCCTCCTCTGACCTCTTTTGTACCTCATGGTATACATACATACATACCAGCACAAGCACATAAAAGAATCAAAGAAATTCTTTGTAAGTGTGTATATTTTTAAAATTTTAAAAATCTAAGTATTTCAGATAGACATTTAAAAATATTTTATCTCTAACATGAATAAATTAATCCACTATTTATCCTTTAAAATTCCATTGTAAATAAATACAAACACACACACACAAACTATTTTAAAGGTTTGATGTCTATCTACATCTACATAAAAAATTTCAATAATAGTTGACTTGTCTTTTCAGCCTATTCTGGACCTTTCAAGAATTTATAAACTAAATTAAAATTATAAAACTTAATTTTTAGTAAAATAGATATGAATTGAATTGTAACATCACCTCATTTGAAACTTACAGGTTAGGATTTAAAATAGAGCCATTTATCCACTTCCAGATCTTCTCCTCTTGTACATAATTTAGTCCAATAAAAAATAGCTGTTCTTTTCCCTTTATAAAGTTCTGCACGAATCTCTATAATCAAAACAGAGGGAAAGACTTAAACTACAGCACGTTTATTCATGACTTACATTCTTCTATTACCTTCTAAAACATGATTACTCCTATTTGAAGTTTTCCTTGCTCCCCACCAATAATTCTCTCTACATTGAAGAAATTTTTCTCTATATATTTGTATTTTAACTGATTCATCTAAGTTATTAACTCATAAGTCCAATTAGTCTCTCACATTATGAACTCTTTAAAATGCAAGCCTCCAGTTCCTGAGCGTAGACAATTAGTTAGAGCCTAGAGAAGTTGACACAGCCTAAAGAAAGGCTTTATATTTTACTTAACAATATTGTTTAACAATTTACCAGTTCTTCTTTACTTTCAATGTGCAACGAAGTGGCATCTTTTATAGAGCAGGCTGCTAGACCTTCTGTCCAAGGTTTGGAAATTTGAGAAATAAATAAGCATTTGTTCCAGTGTTGATGCCAGTGTCTCGGGCACTCTAGTATGGCTGATCTTCCTAGAGAAGAGAGAAAACATGTTCTATTTGTGCACTGTTTCTGCTACATCACAATCAACTACACACAGTAGGTACTTCACTAGTGCATGTGGGTGCTGTGGATGGCTCTGGTATTGTTTGTATTTTGATGTTAATTCTGCTTTCCTGAGACAGAGTGTGGATGAAGAATGAGTCATGTACTCAGGTTACTTATGAAACATCCCCTAATGAATAAAGGAGCCAACCACTGGTGAGTAGGAGAGACTTGTGGGTTGGATAGTGGAAGAGAGAAAGAGGAGAGAGAGGATCTTTTTAGGATTGAATAGCAATAGGACAAGATGAAGCTACTAGTATCTCTCAGCTTATATGGCAAATCTGCCAGGATTTGCCACCAGAGGACTGAGATTTAATATGGCTTACAAGAGTTGGATTCCAGATGTTTTGCCCAGTGATTGATATTATCATTGTTTCTGAACTAAATTTGTGTAGTGTTTTCCTTCAAGGTGCAATTCAACTGGGTTCAAGAGAGAAAGGTACAGCAGCAAAGTGTGGGTTTGTCAGATGTGCAGTGAAAGGCCATAGGGATTTTGAAGCATGGAGCTGGCATGGTAGCGACCTGCCAATGGGAACTTACAGAGCTATGTTGAGAGATTTTCAAGCTCTGAGTCAGAGTCTCCACAAGATAAGAACTGGCCAGTGAGATAACTGGGGTTGAGAGTAGCTGGGTGTAGCATGGGAAATTGGTGTTCTTTTTTAAAACTTTCTGCAATAGATGGTGCCAATGTGGGGCAAGAATCCACTAGAAATTTAAGATTATTAGCCTGAGATTTAGACTTTTTTTTTTAAGTGAGTAGCTTGGTAGAGCTGAGACAAGTCACACAGACTCAAGCACAGGAACCTAGAAACTTCTCACAGGCTCTGAGGTCCCCTGCTGTGGGGAATGTAGGCTGACTGAGTCAGAGAGCTGTAGAATGAAAGTTGCCTACTTCTTAGAGCAGAGATGGATTGAACTGTGAATTTATAAAATTGGATTATTTGCTTTTAGGAAAGATTCATATGCAGATTTTGTCCAAATCACGTGGTGATTTTTGCCCATGGTTTGCAACTAGGATAGGGAAAATTAGTCACTGAGTCCAAGAGAAGAGGACAGTGACGAATACCTACTATGACAAGTACTATTTAATAAATGTCTTGTGGCTCCAGGCAGAGAGATGAAGAAATAGATGGTATAAAGATATACTCTTCTAATATGTCTTACAGGATACTCAAATTCTGTCTAATATGGTCTCCACAGGAATTCTGGGCTTAAATCCTGCTTTGACTAGCTGCCTGCTTATAAGCAGGTATAGATAGAAGTGTGAATTAATTGTTTTTAAGTTGGTATAAATATATATTCTCTAATACGCCTCACAGGATATTCAAATTCTGTCTAATGTGGGCTCCACAGGAATCTTGGGTTATTATCCTGTTTGGCAAAATAGAAAAGGCCTAAGAATAGGAACATACAGTATTTTAGTTTACTTCATTTGTTTTGGATTGTTTTAATTTTCAAAATGAGTGTGATTTTGAGTTTTTTGGTTATATTATTCCTCTTGGAGAGATGTCAATATGAAGGTTTTTCTTGTTATTGGCTCAAGGAAATGCTGATTTGGGAGACAGGTTTTGTCTTTGCATTTGTAGAAAAGGTGATTGGTGTCTATACACCTTCCAGAGTAATATGGATCAGATTTGATAGAGGGAGACTCCCCACCCCCAGAGGACTAGATTCCAGAGAATCAAGCAAAAAAAGTTATCTTGATGATACTAAAATTTTGTTTTGAGATTTGTATATTACAGAATATGCAGCCTTAATGAGTCTTATCTTCAAACATGCTGAACTGACCTGCTTGAACTCCTGATGACTTGAACTTTCAGCTGGATCCAGTCAGGACACAGACATCAGAGACTAATACAATTGCAGCTGGCCTTCTTCAGGCTAACAAAATCCCCCATTTTCCCTACCATCCCCCCCTACTTCAAAAATATCTCAAAGTTCATATTCAGCTTGAAGAAGTCATGAAGAGTTGTAGTACCAGTTCCCTGGGTGTTGGGGCTGAAGCTGGTTATTCTAAGTTTGTCTTTCTAGGGAATATAGAAATGGTCATAATTGGAACAGGGAGAAAATGGCTAGAATTTATTGTATAGCCATAATCTCATTTGATAGAAATCTTTATAATCATTACTAGGTTGAAGTAATAGTTTCTTATTTTGGTACAGAATATATTTTGATACAGAATCAATGGTATTTTTGGTATAACTTCCTTCTATTGATACAAAATTTTATAAGTGCATGGCTTAACACCCAGTCCTTCTATAAATGCCATTATAAACTGATCTGAGATGTTTAAGCCTGTGAGCTAAGGGCCAAATAGCAAATTCGTAGCTCTGAGTTTATTGTTAGGGTGTTGTCAAGATATTTAATTAGAAATAGCTGACAGTAGTTAACAGAGAACAGACCAGATTACTTTACATAGATAATTGGTTTTCAAAAACATCAGAAATTTACAGAATTTGACATTTAATATTATTTACTCACTTGTTGTTGAGACAAATCTGCTCCCAGAAGCTTCCCATTTGCGGATTATAAGAAGCAATTGAGCATTTTACCTGTAGGTGAGGCTGTACAGTGTGGCTAGGTGACTACTGGGCAGAAATTGCCAATATTTCCTGCAGACATGTACTGTTCTTGAAAGGACACAATTTACAGGTTAGGACAGCCTAGTTCTGACAAGACAAAATAGGCTAGTCTTTAATGATTCCTGCTTTTCTAAGGTCTGTCAGATGATCCTGGGCTAAAAGGCTGAAGACTGATGCTCTAACTTCCTGACTTATTGGGGCTGTATAAGTAGACAGCTGTCTCTGCAACTTGTCTCAGTTCTGGAAGGTATAGTAGGCTTCCTATATCTTTAGATAATGTTGGTCATTCTCAGATTTCTGGAACAGTTGAAAGACTACTTATAGTCTCATAGTCAACCCAGGCTATTTACATTGAGAGAAGAGATTTGAGATGATGGTTTTCAGATGGCATACAATCTAAAGCCAGGATAAAAGTCAGGTATAGAATTATAAGTCTTTTAAGTTAGGATACATGACAATGTTCCATTTTATTGACAAAAATGATGGACTGGGTGTTAGATCTATCCTGCACTTTATAAATTACAAAATGATAATGATTGTGTTCAATTTATATCTAAAAGAGTCTTTTAAGTGGACAGAAATGGGGAAGTGTTGTGGATGGTGTTAGTATTGTTTGTATTTTGGTGTTAATTCTGCTGTCCTGGGAGGGGCTGCGGACAAGGAGTGAGTCATGTACTCAGGTGACTTGTGAATGAATAAAGGAGACAATAACTAGGCAAGTAGGAGGGATTTCCAGAGAGGAAGGGCAGGGGAATCTTTTTTGGATAGGATAACAATAGGGCAAGATGTAGCTACTTGTGTCTCCTGGCTTATTTGGTGAATCTGCCAGGGTTCGCCACCAGAGAATTTAGATTTAATATAACTTACAAGATTAGAATTCTAGTTGTTTTGCCCATCGATTGAGTTACCATTTGTCTTCTCAGACAAAACCATGGTATTATAGTGTCTTCATGGAGGGCTGTTGTGAACTTTGACTGAGATAACTCACATTTTCTGTTACCTCTTATTCTCAGGAAATTTAAGCCACACAATTACCTGTTAGTCCAGTCCTGTTCTCTTGAGCAGCCACACTGCATATTGGTGATTTTTGCGCTAGGAATCTCACTAGTAAATAAGAAAAGCACACAGAAGTGATGAAATGGTGAGATGAATAGGAGAAAGGATGTTCTGTTTCTCACTTCAGACAGTGTTCTTACTTCCATTTCCACAAGCCCCCGCCCCTACTTGTATTGCAGTTGTCAGGTTTGTGCAGCAAGTACTTTTACCTAATGAGTCATCTCACCATCCCAAAGCAATTACTTACAACTGTAAAATAACAGGGAGGCTTATATCTAGGATATATACAAACTCCAAAAGAATACATAAAGCCACTTACCTGGGGGGAGACATGGGGATGATGCTTGCTTATACCCTGGAGACCTAAATGTCTTACATTGCTGTAGACTCTTGATGTGTCCATTGTAGACAGAAAATGGGAACTGTGAACAGTGACAAATTCTAAGTTCTGAGAAGCAAAATTAACAAAAGGAAGTCTGCTGTAGATACTCTGCTGTCTGTGGCCACACCCACCCACACTTGCAGCTGAGGGTTTCTCTGTAGTTATTGCACTTGGTTTCCATTATGCCCACACAATTTAAATAACTTTATCTTTGAAACAGAAGATGTAACATGTGATCTACTCTGGATGGTTTTATTTTCTTATTTTTTAACCATCTGCTTTGAGTCACTCTTTCAAGACCCAGGGTAAACAAAGCACTCAATCTTGAACTAAATTTTGAGGATCCTGTCCCACCACACTTCCAGAATCATTCTGTGCCATGTTGTGAAAATAAAACTATGAGAAAGTCCCTGGTGCCATTTTACAGGAATAGAAACTCTAAAATCCTCCTGAAACATCCAAGCCATGAAAGAAGCTGTGATATGTGGAAATAACGTGAATGTGGTTTAAAAACAAAACAAACCAAAAAATATGACAGACAACAGGAAAAGCAATGAGGAGGGAGCCACATGTGCCTCTCAGCATTGTCCTGAAGGTCCACACAGATGTGGAATGTTCACCTGAGTTAAGGACTTCATCTCTCAGAGCTACGAAGAGTGGAGGATTGAGTGAATGGGTGTGCTAACTCCTCCAAGGATTTTCAGGACTAGAGCCTTAGAGCAAGGACTACAAATACCCCCAAGTCAGACACTCTCATATCACAAGGGAAAAAGAAGAAAAGCAAAGATTTCCTTAAAGACAATTTCTGGGGGCAGAGTGGAATTGAACCAGGTGTTCTCAAGTACCTGGTAATGGCCACAGTCTGCTGGCTGTGAGTTCTAGGAGACTGGGGATATGTACAGACAATGTGGGGCTCACACTCATTTCCCATGACCATGATGAATAAATCATGAGGGGAGTCTGTATGTGTGTGTCTCACAGCTCACTTAAGACTCAGTGAAATGTCCTCAAGTGTCACTGTTTGATGACAGTCATTTTGCTCAATACCAGGCACAGGGCTCTGCCTTATGCTTCATCTAAACCAAAAATTTGAGGAAGTATGCAAGATTTTCCCAAAGTGTAAGTTCTGAAGTCATCTATGGCTACTAGGAATTCAGAATAGCTCTGCTCAGCATAGGAGACTGAAGTAATATGGTTTCTGGTGTAGATGCTTACAAACACCTCTGTGCTACAAAGTCCGGATGAACTGGGACAAAAATAACCACAGATAAGCATCATTTGTCCATGTGAGTGTGAGGCAAACTGAGCACATGCTGGTTACAGAACATCAGGAGTATCACCAGCGACTGCACAGTAATGTAGCCATTGTTACACAGATGAAAAGAAAATCATCTGACAATGCACTTCTGGAGAACTTAGCTGTGCTAATGAGCTAATGATGTCCTTTCATTACCTGATTGTCAGAAATATATGTGTGTGTATATATATATATATATATATATATATATATATATATATGACTGACAACATATACATATATACATATACGTATACGTATACGTATATACATATATATATATATATATATATATACATTTATATATACAGAGACAGACAGAGAGAGGGAGAGAGAGAGAGAGGGAAAGAGAGAGAGGCACATGCAGATACACACAGCATGGGAGGAAGATTGAAATGTGAGGTTACATACAAATAAGAAGATATTAAATCAAAGTCAAATGGTGAATGATTGTAAATTATCCAGTATTTTAGAGTATGGCAAAGTGTCTCAAGAAGAAATAAACACAAATTTTTAACTTAAAACCTCTTTTTGTATCAAATCCTTCCAGATTATTAATGGAAGTTATGATGTAAAAAAAAAAAGAGTAATCATAAGTAATAATATACTTAAATATAGAAAGGAACATGATAAATGAATAATTTTATGAAAGAAGGTGAGAATACGAGCCAGAAAATGGCAGTCATGAGTTAAGATTATATGCTTCAGGCTCAAAGTGCAAAGCAGTGGGTGCCATGAGCAGAATGGCTCACCAGGAAGCTACAAGAGCTCCTTGTTCCATAGAGGCATTGCTTATGGCATTGGCACACACACCAGAGCAGCTCTGTCGGAAGTTTGGACACTAGCTAGGAGGTTGTACCCCAGTCCACTTAAAACCAAGGAGATATATTAGAGAACAGAGTAGGCAACTGAGACTGCTCCCACACTTTATCCTGCAGGGGATCTAGGCAGAACCCTCACACACTGTTGAGAAACAGACCTACCCAAGGCTTTCTCAGAAGCACTAATAAAAGGGCATGACTGAACTCTGTGTCCTTGCCAAGGGGTGGACTTGTCAGTGCCTTTGCAATGATAATTTTGTTTTTTTTTTTTTTAAACAGAAAAATCTTAGGTGAATATATTTTTGTTTTAATCTCAGGTGTAAGTATAGGGCTGCTTCAGATTGTCCATAGAGGCTGACTATGATTTACCTAGTGCTCTAGTAGGGATGTGATTTTGCCAATGAAGATAGTTTATATTTTGAATTATGGGGAGTTTTAACAGGGTATAAAATGCTAGAGTCATGAGAGTCAGAGGCTGGGTTACTGCAGTTCCCCCTGATGTTGCTGTTTGTTGTTCACTGCTATTTGCTGAATTGTTGGCTGGAGATATCCTGATGACAAAGATCAAACTCTCTCCAAGGAATTCAACTCCTCCCAATCAGCAGGAAGTAGTCTAACAATATCTATGCCCCCTTTCCCCTCTAGCCTTCTTTCTCTAGTATCTACTATTGAAGGGGTAGAAGGGATGGGGGTGGTGTAGGAAGGTAGAAAAAGAGCCAAATAAATAATGAAAACGTTGGGTTATGAGTGGCACCCAGAATCAGGTAGGCAGAAGGGAAAATCTGATTCTGATGATGTAGGGAAATGGCAGGAGACACAGGAATGAATATTCCACTTCTAGATGTCAGCAAAAGGCTTATCACAGCTACAGTAAATCCCCCAACCCCGGGACTTTACTCCCAGAAGGAATTTTCTGTTTTTTTTTTTCTTCTTTTCATAGTCTCTCTCTTAAAAGGTTGTGTGAATGGCTGAGCAGTTTAAAAATTGCAGGTGGAAATGAAGAAATCTGAGAAACAACAACAACAATGAAAATAGAATAAATGGGAAAATGGAAAGGGTCTCTCTATTCTCTAGTTTTTGAAAGTGTTGCAGAGTTGGCTGTACAACTAGAAAAATTGTGAGTAGAGGTGGAAGCACTTGGGAATCCAGTAGAGCTGGAAAAGGGAAAATAAAAGTGTTCAGACCCCATGACTAAACAACAGAACAGGGAGAGCTTCCCGAAAGAGGAAAGAAGAAAGCAAACCCTGCTACAAGGCAGGTATCATTGGTTTTCCCAGTAACTGAACAACACAGTTGCTAATGGGGTGGATCATGATTATGATGCGATAGTATACTGTCCTATAGAAATGATAGATCTGAGGTGTTTTAAAGAGGCTATGATTTCCAATGGAATGCATTTACCCTGTGTAAAACATGTACTAAGTAACTGGACTATGCAAAATAGAAGATTGGAAGGGTCTGGTAACAGCTGTGCTAGAGGCCAGTCAGCAGGTAGACTGTTTGTCATGGTGGAGGGAGGAAGCACTGAATACTGAACAGTGAAACACAGCAAGTAGAATGAACATTGTCAAAGATCATTAGCTTGTTGAACAGTGATTCTGATTTACAAGAAAAGATTTGATTTAAAGACACTGTGTTATACAACAATGTTGCTTAGTGGCTTTAAGAGCTTGAGATAAAGTTGAAGAGCCTGGGAAAAGTTCGACATTACTTACAGGGATTGTACAATCTTCTGGGGAAGGAAGACTTCATACATTTCTTAAAAATACAGGTTTCAGCTGTGAATAAAAGCATACTCTACCTTGATGCAAGACAGGTGTTAATAGAGACCCTTGGGTTTGAGAAAGTGAATACCAAATGTAAAAGAGATATTAGACCATTAAAGACAAAAGCAATGTCAATGGACAAGTGGATAAAGTTCATTGGTTCTTTAGTGTATCATGCTAGTATCGTAGGACAAGCTATTGCTAAGTGTCTCCAATATCCAAATACTCAGTGTTTCAATTGAGGATAATTCAGTCATCCCACCCCCACCCCCAAAATGTGGCCATGCTGCTAAAAGCCTCAGATATCAAAATGTCCAGCGAATTAACTGTGAGAAATATAGTACTTTCTACCAGAAAAGTGTACAAGCCATGTTGTGGATAGCCCTAGCCTCTTGTCATGGTAATTCCACTCCTGGGAGGGGCCGGGAAAAAGGAGTGAATCTTGTAAACCTTCTGTCCAATAGCATTTGTTAAATAAAGGCTAGAGCCAGTGATTGGGCAGTAGAAGAGGAGTGGGAGGAGGCGGAGGTAGAAGGAGCGAGAAGAGCCATTGGGGTTGTTGGCAGTTGTGGGAAGGACAGAAGTTGGAGATCATGACCTAGAAAACTGCAAGTTGTAAGAGATCTCATAGCTGGGGAATAGAGTAGTTCAATGGTAAATCTGCCCAATCTAGGCATGCAGCATACATTTGTAATTAATTGAGTTGTGTCTTCATTGACTGGACTTCAATGGGTCGGAGATTTACTGCAACACAAGCCATCTCTTACAAGAATGGGTTTTTTAAAAGAATGCTTTCGGCTTCCTAGGGTTTGTGGATGTTGTGGCAAGGGATACCACTGGACTAAGGATTGTAGGTTTAAGAGGTATAACCAAGGAAGCTTCTTGACAACTGGAAAGGAAGTGAGAGACCTGAAAGCTCAAGGCCTCACAGGGAAAGTATGAGAACAGCTGCGAAAGACCAGGTAATAGAAAAGAAACTTAGGGCCTGGAGATATGCCTCAGAGGTTAAGAGGACTATTGTTCCAGAGGTCCTGAGTTCAATTCCCAGCAACCACATGGTGGCTCACAGCCATCTATAATGGAATCTGATGCCCTCTTCCGGAGTGTCTGAAAACAGTGACAGTGCACTCATATAAAATAAATAAATAAATAAATAAACCTTAAAAAAAAAAAAAAAAAAAAAGAACCTTAACCCCTGATATCAAAAAGCATTTAATTCATTGAAACTATCTATAATTTCTCACTAAAGATTTCAAGAAACCACCCCCTTTCCCCTCTAGCCTTTTTTCTCTGACTAGTGTTGGAGGGTTGTGTTAGTGGCATTTTAAAATGAGCATGTTACAGTTTTCTCTGACCCAGCTAGCTCTCAAATAGTTCTCAAAAAGACTGAACTATTTTTATTTATTTATCAAGCTTTAAGGGCACAGTAACTCGGCAGTTATTATTCTATTTTACTGTCCTATGCTAATCTGGCTACCTCCAGCCAAAATCCTCAAGATTTTATGGCTTCTCTGCTCCAGATATTTTTTCTAATGCTCTCTCATGGATTCTCTCCTGGCTGGCAAGAAGTCCCACCCTATTCTCTCCCCTCAGTCACATCAGGGAACAATTGGGGAGCTGGTGTTTACACAAGACTGAGACAGGAGATTCTCTGAATAAGGACTGCACCAAGATACAGGGGAGACAGAAATCAGCACTTGCATCCTCACTCAGTGCACAGTAACATTATGTCTACTGGGCTGGAAGGAGTAGGAGTGGTGTAGGGAGGTAGGAAAGAGAACTCTATAAATAGCCAAAAAGTTAGGTTACAGGCCTGTCTGGAGCAGGGTCAGGACAACAAAGGACTCTTGGTTTTGGTTCCTGGGAACTTGTCTTTTTCACATACAATACTAGACTTACCAGTACCAAGGCCACTGTATAGTTGGTCTGTCATACACTTAGATTCTCCATATTTCCTTTGTGTGTCACTGCTTGATTAGCTTCTGGTGGGCTTCATCCAATTGCATGATTGCTTTCTTCTGACTCTGTCCCATTTCTTGCCTGGAAATAGGGTATGAGGTGCTGTATTTATTAATAAGCTTGCTTGGTATAATATATAGCTTTTGCAAGACTTCCCAACCTCACCTGTTCTATCTTCTTTATCTCTGACTCCATAGGCCTTCCTGCTCAGGACCATTGTCACTGAAAAATGACACCACAGGGTCACCACAAAGAAGCTATTTTTCAATGAAACAAAGCAAGGAGTATAAATAAAATGCTCTGGTTTGCTTGCAGACACCTGAGAGCTGTTTCTGTCTTGATATACGTGGATTACCTATGGGAACATCCCAAGTTCAGAGCCCAAGATAATAGCAGTCACAGTTCTTAGACAGACAGTAGAGAGAGGGAAGCAAGAAAATATGTTTGAGAAATAAAGTAACTTCAATCTGAGGGGAAAATTCCCTCAAATGAAGAGCCCATGTAAACACTAAGAGAGGTGACTGGTTTTTCAGATGCCCAAATCATAGGGAAAAAAATCAATTTATGCTGATACACAGAAACACCAAAAAATGGTGCAACCAAAGAAAGAAAAGAACCCATGGCTATAGAGGTCATAGACCCTGAGGTGGTTGGAGTAGGAATGGCCCTCTTGGATCATGTGTTTGAATGCTTAACCCAAACAGAGAACTATAAGGAGGTATGGCCTTGTTTGAGAAAGTGTGTCACTTTGGGGGCAGGATTTGTGGTCTCATATGCTCATACTACATCCAGTGTGGTATTCAGTCTCCCTCTGTCTCCTGTCAATCAAGATGTAGAACTCTCAGCACTTCCTCCAGCACCAAGTCTACCTTTATGCCATCATGTCTTCTGCCATGCCAACAATGGACTAAACCTGTGAAACTGTAAGCAAGCCACAATTGAATGTTTTTTTGTTTTTGTTTTTGTTTTTTTGGTTTTTTTTGGTAAGAGTTGTCTTGGTCATAGTGTCTTTTCACAGAAATGAAACCCTAAATAAGACAGGCCCTAAGGAAGAACCCACTATTAGTGTTTTAGATAACCAGCCACATGTCAGACTACCACCTAAATATCAATGTTTATATCTATACATTGATATGGCCTTCCACCTTTATCTGAAAAGATTTCTATTGCACTGTGCCCAGGATGAGTGAGCAGGGGGATTATGAAGGCAATAACCAGAAATTCAACACTGCCCATTGATATAGCTGAGGTGGCAGTTGGCAAGAATGGCAGGATAATATTAACTTTTAATAACAACATAATGCATATTAACATATTAACTTTTAATAATAACATGATGCATAGTTATAGCATCATGGTGATTCTATTTGACCTGGAGCGAAAATCATTATGGTTACAGAAACAAAGTACAGAATAGCAAAAGTTCATGCTAAGGACTAAACTTTCCTGAGGCTCAGGCTGACCCTTAGTTTTATCATTAAGTCCATCACATTAAGCAAGAGCTGAGCATAGATGGGAATAAAGGAGCCACAGTCATAGGACCAAGAGCAGTAGCAGCCAGGCCCAGGCCCTGGTTGAGGCAGGAGCTGAAAGTGCTGACATCCATCTTGAAGCATGACCACATGCATTTCTACATTACCAGTGCCTGCTTGGACAAGCTGAGCTGTAAACTCCTGCTGGCCTGAGCCAGAGAGGTGAGGCCAGATTAGTTCACAAATGCTACCTCCCCTCACTGGATTCTGTGCCTGGGGTAGGGGGAACCTCTTCCATATCCACTACAACATCACAGAATCTTACCCTGATGTGGCCACTCCCCTTCTGGTGGATGGAGTCTGCTGTCTTGGAGGGGCTCTGTTGGGTTATTATCACCCAGCAGCCTGGTTGGACTGATGGCTGATGTTTTATAGAATTGGATACGAGGAAGGACCAGGAGAAATGCCTGATGATGCCTTATTTACATGTCACACAACCAACTCTGATGTCTCCCTAAGGAGAATACAGAGTATAGACCCATTAGGAATTCTTCCTGGCCTAGAGTCAGTTTGTTAGAAGCAGATTCTGCACATTTGCTAGGAGAACATAGGCCTCAATGGGGCTCTGACTTCTTCAGTGGCCTCAAAGGCTACTGTAACATTTCCTGGTGAAAACATACTCCCAATTATTGGAGTTATGAGCTAAAACTGAGGAAATATTGCAATGTATTTCTCGCCTTGAAAATCTAGGGATCCAGTGTTAAAGCTGTTGGACAGACATGCATAGTGTCAGTCATGCCCTGAACTCAGCATCCAGGCAGGGAGCTCACTAAGGAGGTAAGAAACCAGAGTTCTTGCTGGTGTTTCTCAACTCTGGCCAGGACAGAAGCAATGACATTTCTTGTTTTAATGAGAATCAGAACTGTCCACCTTTGGGGCTTCTACTTCTAACTCTGCTTGGCCTATTTTGTCTCCTGCCTTAACAGTGTAAGCTTTGATTCTGTGTCTCCTACCTTAGTTGAGTCTTGTGACTCAACTTTTCCTTACTTTAAGCTGAGGCTCACTGTTGTCTTGGAGTTTGGTTGAAAATTAACAAATGCAGTAGTAAAAGTCAGCTGGAGTGCACACACACACACACACACACACACACACACACACATACACACACACACACACACCTTAGTTTTTTGAGACAGGCTTTTTCTGTGTAGCTGTGGCTATCCTGGGATTCAATTTGTAGACCAGTCTGGTGTTGAAATCAGAAATCCAACTTCTTCTGCCTCTTGAGTTCTAGGATGAAATGCATGTACCCCCATGCCCAGCTAGAAACTTTTATAATGTAATTTTTATTCAGTAAACTTAGCTCATTTCTTCCCTGTTTCCATGAATTTTGAGAACATGTATAATTACATTCACATCGAGATATAAACCCAAACACCACCCCATTATCCAATGTCCTTCTGAGACACTCTTTTCCTCCATACCCAGCCCACGGCACCCTTCTCTTTGAGTGTTTACACTCTTGATTTTCAAGAACACCATGGAGATGGATTTCTGCAGTAGGAATGCATCTGAGAGTCATTAGCAGTGCATTCAGAGGCTGTGTGTCAAATACCAACACAACTGGATACAGTAGAAGATTCCAGAGCAAAAAGATGTGAGGCACGAGCTGGGATTATACAAGATGAGTCTCAAACCCTAAAAGAAAGACAGTGTTACAAACAGGTCAGGGAAAACTAACAAGAGACTCGTGGGTAACCTGTGAGCAGAAAGAGAGCAGGATGCTGGCAGGTAGAATTTCCCAACAGAAAACCACTGCTCTGCCGTAAGATTCTCTAACTAAAGTACAAGGAGATGTGTAGGCATAAATTTTTTGCAACCTACTTTTAATACATTTTCAATCTCTCCTCTAGCCCACCATGCAGCAGAGGTAGTGTAACAGAAAAGTTATTAGGATATGGAGGAAGCACACCTGTTCAACAGTAGTTCTTTGTGGGTAAGCTTGATCTTCTTTGTCAGCAGGTCAGTCCTGTAGCAACCATCAAATAAGATTCAGCAATGTCACACCAATCCTCTAGGCAGGCAGACACCAGGCATGAACCAGCAGCAACTGTTTAGTCCTCTCAGCAAGCAGAAACCAGGCATCTATAGCTCAATCCTGAAGAAACCACCAGGCTCACTAAGCAGCCTGAGGGGAGGCCACAGAAGCAGCAAGCTACTGCAGGAAACTCACCAGCAGCTGTTTGGTGTTGGGAGCTGACTTTTAGCAGAAAGCAGCTAGAAAGCAGCAATCATCTTTGCAGCCATCTCGAGCCATATACCCTGATAACAGACTTGTTTTTCAACAGCCTACAACAGCTGAAGCCCACTCTGATAAATATCTTGTTTATCCCACATATCTTGTTTTGCTGTTTAGTGACCCCAGCTGACAGGCAAGACTTGGGATCCCAGCCTAAGCTTTTTCCCTAAGGACCACAGTCATGCCTGCCTCCCAGACTCATGCAGAAAAGAATTTCTTGGAAAGATACTACCCATCTTCAACAAGGCATCAATGACCTCTCAGATTCCCTCTCTTCTTTGGCTGAATTTGTTCTCCAGAATCTTAGAGGACTTGATTTACTCTTTTTTACAACAGTAAGGCCTATGTGCAGCTCTTAAAGAAGGATGTTGCTTCTACATAGGTAAGACAGGGATGGTTAAAGAGAGCATGAGAAAGGTCAGAGAAGGCCTTGGGAAAAGATAGAGAGAGAGAGAAAGACAAGATCTGGTACAAGAATTACTTCTCAACTGCTCCATAGTTGTCAACCCTACTTCCTTCCATTTTGGGACCATTTATTGGGTTACTTTGGCTGATTTTTTTTTATCCATTTCTTTTGATCTTTAAATAGGCTGACTAACTTTGTGAAACAACAGATAGATAATTTGGTGGCAAAACCTATTCAGATACATTATCATAAGTTAGCTATGGAAGACCATGAGACTCAAGATGAGGTTGTTACTATATCCAGGGTGTTCCCAAAACCCATATCCACTCAACCTAAAAGAGGGTACTTCCATGCCTAGACCAAGCATAGAGGGGCCACCCAGAACCCCCTCTGACTAGTGACCTAAATTCTCGCTTAGGCTGCAAAGCTAAGCACTGCAAGGGAATATAAATAAAAATTTAAAATATTTTTCTGGGTTCCCTGAGGGACAAGCCTGGTTGCATAGGGGTTGATATCAAAAGTATCTTCTCTCCAGGAAAAATATATCGGGACAGTTATGGCCCTCATGACTCACTGCACAATGACAGGAGGAGCAGAGCCATTACAGGGTCCCCTTTAATTACTGGAGGTCAGGCCTCTATCCTTGCTTTTGCAAGATTAAAATCACCATGGTCCTTCTATACTAAGAGAAGGAAGGAGACATCAGGAGCAGCCTTGCTTATACACTGAAGGTCTAAAATCAGCCATAGGCCTAAAATCAGCAGTAGGCCTGACATACATGCCTGCTAACACAAAGTCTTGGTCTCTGTGTAAAAACACTGACCCCAAAACAGATAGCTATAGATACTATAAACAGGCAGCCTTGGTGGAAATTACCAGCCTGGATAGTCATAGACCTTGTGGATAGGTATCCTTGGTGGATAGTACCAGCTTAGATAAGAACAAGTGAATCATAAACAGAGTCATAGTGACCTGTTCCCTTCTTCTTCGACCAGCTGTTGCCCTGTTCTGGAAGATATCTGTACTCCCCCTGAAAACAACTACACTCCTGCATTATCCCCTTCCACACATCCTGTCTCTATGTGTATATAACCCTGGTGTGAAAAAAATTAAATTTTCGATTTGATCAGACTATACACAAATCGTCATTCTTTGCATCCCCTGTCCTCCAGTTCTCTCTTCCAGGATGTCTGATCCCAGTTTGATGCCCCATGGGACTGGGGCAAAAAGGGATCCAAATAGGAAAGGAAGAAGTCAAAATATCACTGTTTGCAGATGATATGAGAGTATACTTAAGTGACCCCAAAACTTCCACCAGAGAGCTCCTAAACCTGATAAACAACTTCAACAAAGTGACTGGATATAAAATTATTTCAAACAAATCACTAGCCTTCCTCTACTCTAAGGATAAACAAGCTTAGAAAGAAATTGAGAAAATGACACTCTTCACAATAGTCACAAACAATACAAAATACCTTGGTGTGAATCTAACCAAGCAAGTGAAGATCTGTATGACAAGAACTTCAAGTCTCTTAAGAAAAAAATCAAAGAAGATCTTAGAAGCTTGAATGATCTCCCATGCTCATGGATTGGCCAGATTAATATAGTAAAAATGGTCATCTTGCTGAAAGCAATCTACAAATTCAATATAGTCCCCATCAAAATTCCAACTCTATTCTTCATAGAGATAGAAAAAGCAATTTGCAAATTCATTTGGAATAGCAAAAAACCCAGGATAGCAAAAAATATTCTCAACAACAAAAGAACTTCTGAGGGAATCAACATCCCTGTACTACAGAGTGATTTTTTTAAAAAGTGCATGGTATTGGTACAGAGACAGGCAGGAAGACCAATGGAATAGAATTGAAGAACCCAGAAATGAACCCACACACATATGGTCACTTGACCTTTGACAAAGGAGCTAAAACCATCAAGTGGAAAAAGCACAGCATTTTCAACAAATGGTGTGGTGTTAGTTCTACTGGAGGTCAGCATGTAGAAGAATGCAAATCAATCCATTCTTATCTCTTGTACAAAGCTCAAGTCCAAATGGATAAAGGACCTTTATATAAAACCATGTACACTGAAACTAATAGAAGAAAAGTTGAGGAAGAGCCTCGAATACTTGGGCACAGGGGAAAAGTTCCTAAACAGAACATCAATGACTCATGCTCTAAAACCAAGAATTGACAAATAAGACCTCATTAATTGCAAAGCTGTAAAGCAAATGACACTGTCAATGGGACAAAACAGCAACCAACAGTTTGGAAAAAGTTTTTTTACCAATCCTACATCTTATAGAGGGCTGATATCCAATATTTACAAAGAACTCAAGAAATTGAACTCCAGGTAACCAAATAACCCTATTAAAAATTGGGATACAGAGCTAAACAAAGAATTCTCAACTGAAGAAACTCGAATGGCTGAAAAGCAGATAAAGAAATGCTCAACATCCTTAGTCATTCAGGAAATGCAAATCAAAACAACCCTCACACCAATCAGAATAGCTAAGATCAAAAACTCAGGTGATAGTAGATGCTGGCAAGGATGTGATGAAAGAGGAATATTTCTCCATTGTTGGTGGGATTGCAAGCTGGTACAACCACTCTGGAAATCAGTCTGGAGGTTCCTCAGAAAATTGGACATAGCATTACCTGAGGACCCAGCTATACCACTCCTGGGCATATAACAGAAGATGCTCCAACATATAACAATGACACATGTTCCACTATGTTCATAGCAGCCTTATTTATAATACACTGAAGCTGCAATGAACCCAGATGTTCTTCAACAGAAGAATGGATACAGAAAATGTGGTACATTTACACAATGGAGTACTACTCAGCTATTAAAAACAATGAATTCATGAAATTCTTAGGCAAATGGATGGAACTAGAAAATATCATCCTGAGTGAGGTAACCCAATCACAAAAGAGCATACATGGTATGTACTCACTGATAATTGATAATCACTCGCAATACCCAAGATACAACTCACAGACCACATGAAGCTCATGAAGAAGGAAGACCCAAGTGTGGGTGCTTCCATCCTTCTTAGAAAGAGTAACAAAATACATATGGGAGCACATATGGACACAAAGTATGGGACAGAAACTAAAGGGGGCGCTGTCCAGAGACTGCTCCATCTGGGTATCCAGCCTATGTGCAGTCACCAAAGGCAGAAGTTGACATGGATGCCAGGTAATACATGCTGACAGGAGCCTGATATAGCTCCTTAGAAGTCTGCCAGTGCCTGACATATACAGAGGTGGATGCTCATAGCTAACCATTGAACTGTTTGTGGGGTTCCCAATGGTGAAGTTAGAGAGAAGACTGAAGGAGCTGAAGGGGTTTGTGGCCCCATGGGAAGAGCAACAACAACCAACCAGAGCTCCCAGGGTCTAAACCACCAGCCTGGGAGCATACAGAGAGGGACCTGTGGCTCCAGCTGTATATGTATGGGAAGAGGGCCTTGTTGGACATAGGTGGGAGAGGAAGTCCTTGGTCCTGTGAAGGCTGAATGCCCCAGTGTGGAGGAATTCGAAGGTGTGGAGGTGGGAGTAGGTCAGTGGGTGGGGGCACATTCTCATAAAAGCAAGAGGAGGAGGGATGGGATAGGAAGTGTCTGGGTGGGAGGGAAATGTGGAAAGGGGATAACATTTAATATGTAAATAAAATATCCAATAAAAAATTAAAAATTAATTTGATGGATTTGAATTAGTAGAAGCTGTTAATCCTAAATGATTTGGATGTTCCCTGTAATATGTGTGAACCATTTGGTTTTATAACCATAATCTCCTTTTATTTATTTATTTATTTATTTATTTATTTATTTATTTTTATTATTATTATTATTATTATTATTATTATTATTATTATTATTTGAGACAGTGTCTCTCTCTGAACAGACTAGTGACCAAAAACCCTAGGAAGCCTCTTTTCTGTGTCCCCTGTAGACTTGAAATAAAAAGGGAGTAAGGAGAGCCATTCTTGGCTTTTTCTGTGAGTGATGAAAAACTGAATTCAGGCCTTTGTGTTTGTACAAACAAAACTCTTACCCACTGACCCATCTCCCCAGGTAATAAAACCTAATCCAGGCATGGTGGCACACTCCTTTAATCCCCAGCCCTCAGGAGGCAGGGAAATCTCTGAGTTTGAGGCCAGCCTACTTCACATAGTAAGAATCTGTCTCAAAAGATAAGAAAGCTTCCTGTCTGGGCCCAGGAACTGAGCAGATCTTGGGTGGCAGCTCTGCCTCCAATCTCTAAGAACCCAAAGGAAACAGGGCTCCCAGGTGCTCTAACTGAGGCAGTATCTTAGGTAAGTGGACAGCAAGGCCCGCCCCAAACAGGGAGTAACTGGGACCCACAAGGACCCAGGAAGTCACTCCTGGCCCAGAGCACTGGTTCCTTCCAGTCTGTGCCAGAGCACTGAGCAGATCTTGGGCAGCAGCTCTGCCCCCAATCTCTAAGAACCCAGAGGAAACAGGGCTCCCAGAGCTCTAACCTGGGCAGCATCCTGTCTGTACTTGAGCACTGAGCAGATTTTGGGCCCCAGCGCTTACCCCAGTAGTTACACCCACTGCACAAAGTTCTGATACAACCAAGATAATAGGAACAACAGGCTCCAGGCAGGGACAGGGCTGGTTGCACTAAGGAGATACAGATGGCAAAAGGCAAGCGCAAGAACATAAGCATCAGTAACCCAGGGTACTCAGCATCATTACAACCTTGTTCTCCCACACTATAAAGTCCTGAATTCCCCATATTACCAGGAAAGCAAGATTCAGATTTAAAATCACTTCTAATGATGATGATAGAGGACTTTAAGAAGGAAATAAATAACACTCTCAAGGAATTTGAGATTTGGATGTCTGCTTCTCCAAAAAACAAAACAAAACAAAACAAACAAAAAACAAAAAAAATAAAAAAATTTGCCAAATTTTCTACTGTAATCAAAAGAAAGATGTTAAATTTATCATATAAAGAGACACAAAGAAATTTCTCTTGGAATAGACACCTACAGTCCCTCATCACTCAATGTGAAGTTAATAAAAGTAGATGCTGTGATCCAAGTAAAATCTCAATTAAAAATTAATCTAAATTAAAATTATTATTTTGGGTGTGGATGTTCTCCTTGTATGTTTGTCTGTGTTCTATGTAGTTTCAGTGCCCTGGAAGCAAGAAGCAGAATTGGACCCCTTGGGACTGGAGTTAGAGATGATTGCAAGCTGCAGGGTCTGTGATACTCTTGGCCATCCACTCTAAAACCATTTTTTCTACACATCCATGGATCCTGATACTGAAGAATCCCTACAAATGACATTATAAAGTTCTGCATGAGTCTCTATAATCAAAACAGAGTGAAAGACTTAAACTTCAGCATGTTTATTCATGACTAATTGTCTCTGTCCTGATGGTCAATTTCTTCCATTAGTGGGTGCCCAGTACATCCTCTATACCAAGCCACTCCTGGACTTCCTCTTTCTTCCACCTGACACACAATTCCTTAAGCTTAAAATCATCTCCTTTTTACTCCAGCCCTCCATCTCCCAGATGCATGCCAAACTTTCCATCCTTACACTTCCAAATAATTAATTCCTAAGCCCGACCTTTGCCTCTGTCAGCTACCTCTCCAAAACAATGACAGCATGGCTGACTTGCCTTTCTCTTTGCTCTTGTCACAGCCCCTCCACTCACCTCTAAACCTAAAAACAAACAAACAAACAAATACCAATCAACTAACCAAAACCAAAACAAGCAAACAAAACAAACAAGCAAAAAACCAGAACTCTTGGATCCTCTCACAATCTATTGATGCCTCTCAAAATCTATTATTTCCTCTCACACCCTATTCCCACCAATGTCTTCCTTTTCTCCTAAAGGTTGTCCACTGCCTTGCATTCTATCTCTCCAAACTTCCCTTACTGAAAACTCACCACTTGCACTTCTTACCTGCCTTCCTCCAAATTCCTTCACACTTATCCCTTTGCCTGAATGTTCCCCTCATCCTTTAAACTCCTGTCTAAAAATTCTGAAATACCCTCTCATACACAAGAAGGTTTTTTTCTAATCATGTCTGTGTTTCTTATACAGATGACAGCTCTTTCCAATCAGATGGCCACATCAGACTGACCCCTCCATTATCAATATTCATCCTCACCCTCTGGTTCCTCCTCTCTTAAGATTACCTGTTACCCAAATCTAATCTCTCTTCTCATGTTCTTACTTTTCCTCTGGCCAAATGATTGCCAAATATCTACTGCCAACTGACTTCTCCAAATTCACTAACTGTCCAGATAACCTCAGACATCAAACACTGAAAAAAACCCTACACTCCCAACAAGATATGACCAAGCCCAAGCCACCTCTTCTCCAATACTTTCTTATGGCCAAAACCTCACTTGGGTTAAGGTCATCTAACAAATTCTTTCCTAAGCTTCATTGATCCTTTCTTCAATGTCTCCCATTGACTTTCTTTGCATCTCTCCTCAAAGCACTGTGGTAGTCACAGTCCCTGTCTACCAATACCCCAGTTGCCAATTCCACATCCCCACTACTGACCACTTGTCTCCTTGATCATCCATGTTCCTCATTAGGAATCAAAGGCAAGTTCTCTCAAACTTTTCACACCAACCCCCCAAACCTGTTATGTACCTGCTCTTTCAACATTTTCCAAGAACCCCCCAATCATCCATTTTCATAAATCTTTCAATTCCAAAACACACCTAAACACTCTAGAAAAGATTATTCAGATGTAACAAAAGCCTCTCAAACTGGCTTCTTCCTGGCACAACCAGACCCTGCATTCAAATAACAGTTGCTCCCCAATTTAACTTATATAACCTATTTAGATTTTCTTGACTCCCCTTAAGAACTCTCAGACAGACTCTAGATATGTACTTCTGCCAACCAACAGATTAAATTTTTCTGCATATTGCCCATGCCTAAAGGTAGGATCTCCCCCCACTTTCCCTGGGATCTTTCCCATTCTCTGGAATGTCTCCATTTCCATTTCACTCCCCCCTGGCTTTGGGACTTCTCTTTCTAACTCTCAGGACCTTAAAACTAAAAGATTCAAATGTATGTTCAAGATAAAATATTTTTCCCCCAAACTACTTAACATTACCTGTGTCTCTAGTCTAATTGTCCCAGCAGTTTTCAAATCAACTACAGACTGCTCCAAAACCTACAGGACCAGCACCAGCCATTCTTCTCAATCTATATCCTGGTCCAGTTTCACATACTACATTTTTCCTGTGGTACAGCCTGTTCTTCTCCAGTTAGCAACCCAGCTCCTTTGGGTCCCTTAACAATAAATCATCAGTTTCAGCAGGAAGCATCCAGAGAAAATGATGCCTAGTGACACAATAATAAAACAAAAAAGTTGTAATGAAGGGATTCTGTCCTGCTTGAGCATGGGGAACATTGCTTTTACAGCCTTACCCTTCTCTGCTATTCCTTCTGTCTTGCTAAAAACCATTAGATTACATTCTTAAAGCTAGACCCCAAGATCTATTTCCTTATTTGGCCACTTCCTCCTCCTAAGGCTGACTACTAAGGTCCAGCTATCAAAGTATTGAAGTCTAGAAATCAAATGCTCCCTTAGACTCACCTAATTAACATGCCCAATCAAATTTAGACCCTTTATTCTAACACTGGTTTTCCCTTGTACCTTTATAAGCTGCCATTTTCCTATGTGCCATGTCTATGTCTTCTGTAACAAGAAACAGTCCTTTGTTGCATTCTGTGACAAATACTCTTCACCTCTCTTCCTTACTTCCTTCCTCCCTTCTTCTTTCTTCCCTTCCCCTTATTTTTCTTTTTCCCCTATTTTCTGTCTTTGTCACTTATCCTTGATTTCTGTCCTCTGGAACAAAAAATTAACCTTTGGATTGAGAAATTGGTCGTGAAAGTCCTGAGACAATATTTTGCCTTTTAAGGGCCATCTTTTCATCTCATCTTTTCATCACATCTTTTCATCTCAGTCAGGGCACTATGGGCACAGGATAGGACATAGCAGATGGGTCATTACCAGGTCCTCTGATCCCCTAAGGATAAGGGTGATACAGTCGCTATTGGTTTGGTTTGTTTTTTTAGAGAAGCAGACATCCAAAAGATGTAGAGTAAAAAATTATAAAGATATATATATATATATATATATATATATATATATATATATATATATATACTTTTTCTTTACCCTATACCTGAACAAAAGAATGTAAGTTCCAGGAAGTGGAACTGAATGTAAGATTTTCACTGCCCCAGGACACATTCCGGGTAGAGGACATTATCCCTGAATCAGAGGACACTTGCTGGGTGGATTACATTCCTTAAGCCTCAGGCAGTAGGCCCACCTATGGGTGGGAAAGGCCCAAGGCAGGAAGACACATTCCTGACCACAGATAAAGATGCAAGCCACCTAGGTGGGGCTATAGCCAGAAGAAGTGAAGATAGTTAATCTGAAATAGTTGGTAATGACAGAGTAGGATACAGTGACGCGGTAAAGCTACATTTTTGAGAAGAATGAGTATGCAGAGTGATTTTCATGTGGCTCTAAGCCATTTGGGTGGTTCCAAGAACTAGCTAATATTCCACTGTTCTTGGTCCCCCCCACCCCTTTGAGGTTTTCCCAGTGTTACAGCTTGATGTTTAAAATTTGTAATGCAACCAATCATGTATAATCGCGTGAAAATGCCTTCCTTTCCCCACCCCATGCTATAAAAAAAACCCCTTCAGCTTGCAGGCCCTTGGTCAAAATTCTGTTCCTGTGTGGACAAGCAGTTTTGATCCTTGGCTAGCCAACTCTCCCCAATAAACCTCTGCTGATTGCATCCAGGTATGGTTTCTTGTGGTCTTTGGGTGGTCATGGTTTCCTGAGACTTGAGGAAGGGTCTCCCAAGTTTGGGGGTCTTCAGTATCAGCATACTTAATTTTGAAAATTTCTCTACAATTTTTACATAAGCCATAATGAAAAAAAAAAAAAAAAAAAAAAAAAAAACCTTCCTCAGGGTCAGCACATGGAACTGCAGTGCAGAACGGCCAAAGGCTGTACCTTGTGTTGGCAGCCAAAACTGGTAATATAAGAGTCATCCAGGTGGTACTGGCTTCGAGGTATAAAGAAATCACAGAGCAATGAGAACTCCTCCATGGCTCCTGCATCTTTCCCTGACTCCGGATTTCTGTCCTGTTTTAGTTCCTACCCTGAATTGCTCTGCTGACTATGATAGTTTAAATAAAAATGGCCCTCATAAACCTAAATATTTTAAGATTTTTGTCATTAGGGAGTGGCACTATTCAAAAAGATCTGAAAGTTTAAGAGGTGTGGCCTTTTTGGACGAAATGTGTTGTTTGGCATATGGTGTGTTTAAGACTTTTAAAAACCGGGTTCCTTCCGGTCTAGGCCCAGGAACTGAGCAGATCCAAGAAGGCAGCTCTGCCCCCAATCACACAGAACCCAGAGGAAGCAGGGCTCCCAGAAACTCAGGGAAGTATTTTAGGTAAGCAGACAGCAACGTTCACCCCAAACAGGGAGTAACTGGGACCCACAAGGACCCAGGAATTCACTCCCGGCCCGGAGCACTGATTCCTTCCAGTCTGTGCCAGAGCACTGAGCAGATCTTGGGCAGCAGCTCTGCCCCCAATCTCTAAGAACCCAGAGGAAACAGGGCTCCCAGAGCTCTAACCTGGGCAGCATCCTGTCTGCACTTGAGCACTGAGCAGATTTTGAGCCCCAGCACTTACCCTAGTAGTTACACCCACCGCACAAAGTTCTGGTACAACCAAGAAAAAAGGAAAGACAGGCTCCAGGCAAGGACAGGGCAGATAGCACTAAGGAGATACAGATGGCAAAAGGCAAGCACAAGAACATAAGCATCAGTAACCCAGGATACTTGGCATCATTAGAACCTAGTTCTTCCACCCTATAAAGTCCTGAATTTCCCATATCACCAGGAAAGCAAGACTCAGATTTAAAAACACTTTTAATGATGATGATAGAGGACTTTAAGAATGACATAAATAACACTCTCAAAGAACTTGAGGAGAACACAGGTAAACAGGTAGAAGCCCTTAAAGAGGAAACACAAAAATCCCTTAACGAATTACAAGAGAACACAACCAAACAGGTGAAGGAATTAAACAAAACCATCCAGAACATAAAGATGGAAGTAGAAACAATCAAGAAATCACAAAGGGAGACTATGCTGGAGATAGAATACCTAGGAAAGAAATCAGGAGTCATAGACACAAGCATCACCAACAGAATACAAGAGATAGAAGAGAGAATCTCAGGTGCAGAAGATACCATAAAAATATTGACACAACTGTCAAAGAAAATGCAAAATGCAAAAAGTTCTTAACACAAAATATCCAGGAAATCCAGGACACAATGAGGAGACCAAACCTAAGGATAATAGATATAGATGAGAGTGAACATTCCCAACTTAAAGGGCCAATAAATATTGTCAACAAAATTATAGAAGAAAACTTCCCTAATCTAAAGAACGAGATGCCCATAAACATACAAGAAGCCTATAGAACACCAAATAGACTAGACCAGAAAAGAAATACCTCCCATCACATAATAATCAAAACACCAAGTGCACAAAACAAAGAAAAAATATTAAATGCAGTAAGGGATAAAGGCCAAGTAACATATAAAGGCAGACCTATCAGAATTACACCGGAATTCTCACCAGATACTATAAAAGCTAGAAGATGCTGGACAGATGTCATACAGACCCTAAGAGGACACAAATGCCAGCTTAGGCTACTATACCCAGCAAAACTCTCAATTACTATAGATGGAGAAATCAAGATATTCCATCACAAAAACAAATTTACACAATATCTTTCCACAAACCCTGCATTACAAAGGATAAAAGCAGGAAAGCTCCACTACAAGAAGGGAAATTATACCCTAGAAAGAGCAAGAAAGTAACCCTCTTCCAACAAATCCAAAAGAAGATAGCCACACAAAGATAACTTCACCTCTAATAACAAAAATAATAGGAGACAACAGTCACTGTTCCTTAATATCTCTTAACATCAATGTTCCCCAATTAAAAGACATAGGCTAATGGACTGGATACATAAACAGGAGGACCCATCATTTTTCTGCATACAGGAAACCCACCTCAGTGCAAAGACAGACTCTACCTTAGAGTAAAAGGCTGGAAAACAATTTTTCAAGAAAATGGTCCTAAGAAACAAGCTGGAGTAGCCATTCTAAAATCTCCAGCCAGAAAACACAAAGGGGGAGGGGGAACTCATGGCTCCACCTGTATAGGTAATTGAGGGTGGCCTTGCCAGGCATCAGTGGAAGTGGACAGCCTTGGTACCTGAAAGTTTGGATTCCCTAGTATTGAGAAATTGCGAGAGCAGGGAGGTGGGAATGAGAGGATGGTGGGAGCACACCCTCATAGTAATTGGAAGGGGGGAATGGGGTAAGGGGTTAGGCATCAGTGGAAGTGGATGGCCTAGGTGCCAGAACGTTTTGATTCCCTGATGTTGGGAAATTTGAGAGCAGGAAGGCAAAAATGGATGGTGGGAGCACACCCTCATAGAAACTCCCAGAATTATATGGATTAGACATGACAGAGGCAGGCCGCCAAAAGACTAGATTTCAGAATTCAAATAAACAATTATCTTGATACTAAAATTTGTTTTGAGAATTGTATATTGCAGAATACATAGCCTTGGTGTATCTACTCATCAGACAAGCTGAGCAGACCTACTTGAACATCTAATGTTCTGGAATTCCAGCTGGATTCAGTGAAGACACAGTGTCAGAGGCTTATCAATTTACTCTTCCCCCAACCCCTCTTCTAATATCTCAACACCCATAATCATCTTGAAGAAGTTAGTGAAGAGTCAGCGCCCCTATTCCCTGGTCTTGGGGATTGAGGTGGCTAATATTGGGCTGTCATTTTAGGGGAAAGTAGTGGTTTTGGTGGAACAGGGAGGATTAGCTATCATTTACTGCATAGCCATAACCTACTGGTAGAAATATGTATAATTGTTATGAAAATGAAGTTATAATTTCTTAAATGGTACAAAATTTACTTTGATTTCAAATTTAAGGTTTTCATTGGTACGAGCTTCTTATTAATATAAAAGTGAGAGGAATATTGTTACTATCATAGGCATTGTGCCTGTATAACACATTTAGGAATACAAGGCTTAGACCCAGTCCTTCTTTAACTTTCTTAACATATTTGAGATGGTTAGCCTGTGAGTTAAGGGCCTATAGCAAATTCATGGCTTTGAGTTTATTGATAGGGTGTTTTCTATATTTTATTTAGAAATAGCTGAGAGGAGTTAACAGACAACAGTCCAGATTGCCTTACATGGATAGTTGGTTTTCAAAATGTCAGAAGTCCACAGAATTGACATTACAAACATTTCTGTATTAATGTTCATTTTGATTAGAGACCTATCTGCTCCTGACAGCTTCCTGTCTTGGATTCTAAGAAGAAATTGAACATCTTTGGAGTTATTTCCAATTGTGGTGAGTCAGCCACTAGGCAAGAATTACCTCTTTCCATCTACAGACAAATCACTGTCCAGAAAAGGACACACTTGCAGAATAGTCGACTAATTATATCTGCCAAGATAGACTAATCAGCCCTTAATAATTCTGCATCACTAGGTCTGTCAGATGATCCTGGGCCAGAAGGCTGAAGATCAGATGCTCCATTGTTCTGTAGTATAGGGACTGTCCAGGTGCTCAGCGTTCTCTATAAATTGGCTATGTTTTAGGAGCTATGCTTTGTTCTTCCCATAATTTCAGTTAACTCAGTCATTCTGGATTTTTGATGGGTTTGAAAACTTATAATCTCATAGCCAATCCTTGGTATTTACTTTGAAAGGAAAGATTTGAGAGGATGGTTTTCAGCTGATATTCATTATAAAGCCAAGAAAAAAAAAAAAAAAAAAGGCCAGGTTCAGAACTAAGTCTTTTATTTAGGAGAGAAGACAGAGGTGCTGCTTATTCAACAAAATGATGGACTGGGTATTAGGTCTATCTTGCACCTTACTGACATACATTGGTATAGTTATGCTGTAACTTTATTTTGAGAGAAAATTTTTATTTTAACAGGAAAGGTGATATGTAGGTGGACCTAAGGTGGGAAGAGTATGGAGAGGAGGAGTAATGAGAGGAAGAGGAGAAGGAGAGGAGGAGCTAGGTGATGAGAGAGAAAGAGAGAGGGGGGCCAGACATGGAGGCAGATGTTCACATGTCTCTGCCAGTCAAAGATAGTTGATATATATAGGTTGGGTATTAGGTTATACTTCTGATTGATATTGAGCATTACCAAATTTATAAAGCCATTGGTTAACATTAAAAAATTTGTATAAAAACAAAAGAAAGGAGAGGGTATGGGATAAGGGTTTTCTAGGGAGGGTAAATGGGGAAAGTGAATGGCATCTGAAATGTAAATAAAATATCCAATATAAAATAAGGAAGAGAGAGAGAGAGAGAGAGAGAGAGAGAGAGAGAGAGAGAGAGAGAGAGAGAGAGAGAGAGAGAGAGAGAAGGAAGGGAAGGAGGCAGAGAGAGGGGGCAAAGAGTGAGGGAAAGAGAGACACAGAGAGAGACAGAGAGAGAAAGACACACACACAGAGAGAGAGAGAGAGAGAGAGAGAGAGAGAGAGAGAGAGAGAGAGAGGAAAGAGACAGTTTTGAACAGCTCACTGCTCACTGACATCTTGGGGATAGATCCCTTAGAAGGGCCAATGCTCATGAAAAGTTGCTGTTCCCTTCAGCACTGTTTCCAGAGAGCAATAGAAGGAAACTTACTGTGTGTTTACTGTGAGTCAGACAGGGACACTGACAAGACATTTCCCTGGGTAATTTGAATCTTAGGAATTAATAATAGTAGATCTATTTCTTACAGTATTATTGGGTCAGCTAAGTTTATAAATCTATCACTATTTCTTTTGTGGATTAAATTCACACAATTTAATGGTATGAAATATTTATTTCTCTGAGCCATCCCTGGGAACATATTCTAACTTTCCTTTAGGATGCAGGAAGTAAAATGGACTGCAAAGGGTGGTATTGGGACTAAATGAGGAAGGCTGAGAAAGTCATTTTTCAGAATGAAATATGCTTTCACACATCTAATAAATAATAAAGCATGACTTTAAAATAAAAACAATACATTTCTCCCAATGCACATGTGATTAGGAGCATTGGACCTGAATTCAATCCCAGCACCATATGGGAGGCACGACTGTGTGTGACTCCAGTTTCAGAGGGTGTGGCCTCCTTACACAGACACACATGAAGGCACAGCATCGATGCATATTCAAAATGTTCTTGGTCTTTAGCAATGAGAAGCAAAATGGCTGTTGTGGTGTCACACACCTGTGACCCCAGCCACTTAAGGTGGGTCACAGATTTAGACAAGAGCTTATAAAATAAATAAAATTTACAAAAACTGCAGGGAATATCTGCTACTTTTGCAAATCTTGATCAGCAATGCTAATAAAAGGGAAACAAGAGGGCTGAAAAGATGACTCAGTGGTTAGGAACACTTGTTTTTGCTCCATTTCCAGCATCCACATTGCCACTCTCAGTAAGCAGAGAGCTGATCCCTTCTGGTCCTGTCTATCTCTGTCTGTGCTGTGTCTGTGTTGTCTGCCCACCACAGGCAGGGCACATATATACATATATACATATAATCATATGCACAAGCAATAAGCATAAATAAAGTCAGTATAAATGTAGTGTTTTGAATTATTTTTATTGAATTTCCTTGCCTCCCTCCCCCTATGTTCCTCTCCCCTTCCCTTCCCCCATTTCTTCATCCCTTTCTCCTCAGAGACCTAGAGGCCTCCCATGCATATCAACTCCCTCTTGGCATATCAAGTTGGTACATAGTCTTTAAAAAGAACAAGAGGTCAGTTCTAGGTTGAGGAACTAGCAATATAATAGATGCAAATATTCAAAGAACAAGCAGGACAATAAACAGAGTCCCATTAATACTTACATGTAATTTAAACAGTATTTGAAAAAAAAAGGAGTAGGAAGGATAGATAGGGGGTTAATGAGGTGGGGAATGGAGAAAGGGGATAACATCCATACTTTAAATAAATAAAATATTGAATAAAAAAGAACAAGAGGGAAATGAAAGGATGAAAAGATCAAGAGATGCTTTTTAGCCTGTTATTTTGTCCTTTTTGGGACTCATCAGTATGGGGTAGCTAACTCTATAAGATTTCAAATATTTTTTTGAAAACTCAATAATATACATGCTAGCATAAAATTAAGTATTAAATGCTTAAGGAGTTTAACTCACATTTAATGTGAAATAAATCCCATAAAATGGTGAAATGAAAGTGGCATTTGTTTATAAAATGTATTATACTTATAACAGGATAAGTAAGTAATTATAATTATATGTAGGACAGTATAATTGAAAAAAGGAATATTGAAAACTAAAGTAGAGAAACATTTCACCAATGTTCCTTATATTTTAAATTGCAGAGTATAAAGTAAATCTTAATTTTACACACTTTTTAAACTCTTCTGTATGTTGGCTTGAGTTTTGAAAAGCATGTATACTATGGTTCTCCAAAGGACAGGATGCTACAGATGGATTCCCGTCTTTCCTATCATTATTAAGGCATTTCCATACTTTGAGTCCCCACTCATGAACCTGTGACCCTCCTGTTTCAACCCTTACATAGCTGGGATTACAGATGCATGTCACTATCCCAGCCATTTTGCTTTCATTATTAAAGGTCACATGCATGTTGGGGGACTCATTTTTGTGGTCTCATAAAGTCAAAAGAAGGACTTCTCTGCACAAAAACTTTACAACATAAAAGTGGAGCTCGTGAACATTAGTTGTACTTTAGGCTTAAGGTATGAGTGCCAGCATCTATTTTAGACTCATCTATGTTCTTGTAATCCCCTGTATGTGCAGCTCTCCAAGATGGTTTTCACTTGTGATCTTAGGAAATACTCTTAATTTGTTTTGATAGCAATGTGGAGCCATAGGGTAAAGAGTGGCACCCATACATAACAATGTAAGAAGCATCTCTTGTTAAATGTTAGGAAGGAGAAAAAGGAGTTTAGCAGTGGAGGCTATAGCTGTTGAGCTTGCTACAGATCCACCTGCGATTTACATAGACCCTGGCACTTTTGAACTCGTGACTGTTCAGGCATACGTAGTTTTCCACTCCCTGGATGGGAACCCTGAAAAAAACAAAAAACAAAAAACAAACAAAAACAAAAACAAAAAACAAAAAACAAAAAAAACATTAAGTCTGCAGAGCCCAGAACTGCATTAGCTCGGCAATGATGTAATCTCACCAGTCTTCACTGCTTTTTGGTAATATGAACCAAAGAGTCCCTGAGGAATCACCTGCACTAGTTTTATGCCTACTGTCTCACATTCTCAGGGTTTATCTCACATCACTCCTTTTTCATTTGTTTATGGCAAATCCTATAATGTATGTACAAGGCATTAGGCTGGTGCTTGCTGCCATGTTCAAATGAACTGCAGCCACGAGTGACCTCACTGAGGTCAATTTCAATTCTGTTTTGAGACATTTTGCATATGGGAATTCCCACTTCTTAGTAAATCGCTCAAAGGGCTTTAATGAGTGCATGTGACTAAGTCTGTGATGTACCATTCCAGCCAAACAGCTATGCTCAAATCCAAGAACTGTTTTGGTGCTCTGTGATGACAAGACTTTAGAGGAGGTACCAAATGTCCTTAGAGTCTGCTTTCCTGAACAAGTGCAGCCATGCAATAGTGGGCTGCTGAATCTCAGGCTTGCAGTTTCTGCAGTGGCTTTCTGGGGTGTCAGAGCCCCCACTGCCCATCTGAGGGTTCGTCTGTATCCCACACAGGACATTTATCATCAACAAAAAGTTTAGGTTGGAGCTAAAGCAAACAATAGCTGCCCCCAGACACCATCGTTATGGGAAAGATTTTGAGTAAAACCACACTAAGTAAAGGTTTTGGAAATGATGACAAATAAACAGGAAAACATCCAAAGGATATAAGTTTGTGAGTTTCCTGGGGATTGACTCTTGCATGTAAACAACACACTCTCTACCTCTGAGCCACACATCTAGCCCAAGGGTTATTTTGTTTTTCTTTTTTCCCAGTATAGTTGGCTTCACATGGCACCGACTTTCATCTCTCACAGCCACAACACACACATATCACAACACATGAACACAATAGCAGGGAAATTATTGTGAAAACATACAAGTTGTTATACTCAGTGTTGTCTGTCCACTTCCAAGGGTGCTCTGACGACTCTCTGTGCAGGCCGATCCAGTGGTCAAAAATCCCCTTGTATCTCCTTAGAAAATTCTGTCATAAAACACAAAAAGCCAAGAATACATGTGTCTCTTTTTTTTTTCAGATGATCCTGAAGAATCTACACACCACAGCTTCCTCCAGATAACAGGAGGGTGGAACTGAGGGTCACAGACTTTGGAGCAGTAATAGTCACCAGTTCTCAGTGGAGCCACTTGACATCTGTAATTCTAAAGGATCTCATTTGAATTAAAGTACTAAATGTAGTGACCCATTCCTCTGTGACCAGAATAGTTCTGGGTTAACCTCCCATTGCAGTTATGTTGTCGTCTGCTGTATGTAACATGTGCCAGCTTACGGGAAAATGCTCATGACCACCAGGTGTCCCAGTAAAATGACATATCTGACTTCTAGCTGACTATGACCACTACATGAAATAATATTTCTTGAATGTTTCAGGGCTTCAGTCAGAAGTCAAGTACCAGCAAATTACACACACTCACACGACCCCATGTCTCCATGTGCTTAGGATGGGATCCTTCCATATGCTTCATCCGCAACTCTCTATCACAAGGCAATACAATACTCAACAGAACAGAGAGACAAACCAATCCCTGCCCATTTCTTACCAGCTCCTCCTGGTTGTCAATTCGAGCTAGTTGGGCCTCTTGTTCCATGCAGAAGTCCTGGCTGGATGTCCAGTTACTTGAGTATTCAGAAAAATAAAAACATTTATTTCCAACTCCAATCCAGTTGCTGGGGCAAGGAGTATAGATCTTTTTGATTGAGATCTGTTCTGTCTTTCTTACTAAAATGTAGACAATACAATGAATCATCACAAGCATACCTTCTCTCTTTTTGGAATACCCTCCTGAGCTCAGTGTGAGGTGTGAATTTGATTGTAGCTTTCCTAAGTGATCTGAAGGAATCCTCTCCTGAGCATGAAGGGCCTTTATCTAAAGGCCTCCCACCTTGGGCCTGTGTCCCATTCTCTCTCAGGTGCTCACGGACAGTAGGGCCCCCAGGAAGTGCATTTCTATGCTAGCATTACATTCTGTGCTTTAGATGACTGTTTACTACAATAGGGATGCTACAGCAGCAAGCTCTCTGTATGGACACCTATTGGCTGCCAGCCTGATAATTGAGATAGCAGTGAGAACTATGGGTAGGTAGTATATACACTGTGGACATGTTACACTAAAGGATGGTTTCCATACTTAAGAGGACAATGAGAGATTTTATTGCACAATTCTGGACACTGTGGTACTAAAATCCTATAAGTTTATTACTTCAGAAACTTTCCATTTAATACTTTCAAAATGCAGTTGAGCCTGGTAACTAAACCCATGGGTCATGAGGGGAGGCACTGTATCTCACTGGCCATATTACTCTTCTCTGTCCTCACCCTTCCTTGAGGTTCCTCTTTGGATTTTTTCCTTTCCTCATTCTCTGCCTTGAACAGTTCCCCCAAGTGGACCTGAGTCCCCTGCATCTCTGTCTACAGCTTGTTGGATGGGGTCATCCCAGTGATGCTGAGCCTGGCCTCCTGTCCACACCACAGCCTGTGTGTTGCTTCACTGCATCTTCCTGCTGGAACCTAAGTTCCCAGAGAACAGGAACTTCCTGTGTGTTTTCTCTAGAGCCCTTCCCACAGTGCCTGGCTCACAGAGGTCAGTAGTGTAACTGACAGTGTGTATGTGGACAGAATGCTGCAGAATTTGGAGAGTAAGTCACTTACCTGACAAAGCAGCAGAAAGAGCAGCTACAGCTACAGTGAGGACCGTGATCACTCCATAGCAGCAGTAAAGCTTAGCAGGAGACTCAGGGGAGACAACTCTGTGACATTTCGCTTCCAGTTTTTTACCTGAAAAATAGAAATATGAAAACATCAATCTCAAAAATCTTTTAGAGAAAAAGATAACTTTACCCTAGAATCATCTGTAGAATTTATTTATACTTTCCTAGTGCAAATGCCTTCATAGAATGTTGATCTAAAATGAGAACCTTGGCTCTCAGAAGACTAGAGTAAAGGGAAACAGAATGTTGGCCACAGTTGGGCAGGGGTGGCTCATGCCCTTAGCCTTTAATCCCAGCACTTGGGAGGCAGAGGCAGATGGATTTCTGAGTTCAAGGCCAGCCTGGTCTATAGAATGAGTTCCAGGACAGCCAGGGCCACACAGAGAAACCCTGTGCTGAAAAACAAAAAACAAAAACAAACAAACAAACAAAAAAACAAAAAAAGTTTGCCACAGAACATAGAACATTCCAGTTATTAAACTACAGGCCAATAAAAGAGCAATAAACAGAGATAGTGAAGATCATGGAATAAAAGACACAACAAGAGCTGCCCATTCGATGGCTGAGAGGTGAAGAACAATTGTTGCTCCTCTAGAGCACCCGAGTTGAGTTCTCAATCCCAGCTCCTAAAAGGGGGCTCATAACCACCTGTGTAACTCCTGCTCCAGTCAACAAGACAAATAGGATGGTACACTTTTATATTTCCAGTGCTAGGGAGGCAGAAGCTGGAGAGTCAGGAGTACAAGGCTAGCCTTGGCTACATAGAAAGTTTGTACTCAACCTGGACCATGTCCAAAGAAATTAGTCAGTAAATAAATTAATTAATAAAGGCACATAAATGTAATTGAACCCACTGACATACATAAATAATGGGTGAAATATGGAAATGTTTTAACAAGCTTACCAAAATCATGTGAAAAATTAATATTAGTTTAAAATAACAAAAACTCTTAGCAAGTTGGAAATTGAAGGTAAACATTTGTGGATATTGGGCATTTCAAAAAACAAAAATAAGAAAGGTAATTTTATTCATTTAGAATTTCACACCAGCATTTCTTATACAGTTTTATGAGTAAGATTTACAGATAATCCTCTGTGTTTACACCAGTATAATTAAGATACTGTCTTTTTCATTCTGATACATAATTGAGAACTTTGCCAATCATCTTTCTCATGCTGTATACACATGGATCTTCTTCTAAGTTAGAATGTGTCCCATAGCACAGTTTGAACATAACTTTCTTGTCTTTATTTAAAAGCAACATTGGAAATGAGCTCTCAAAAAACCAAAGAAATGAAACATTGCTGGCCTGGTTTTTAGCTTAATTAAAAACTGTTTCAGTGACAAAAGAAGTTCTAGTTTCTAAGGAATGAAATTGTGAAAACGCCTGCAGCTAGTTATACAACAGCTGCACTTTAGACATGAGCTTCACATTAACAACAGGAAATGTTTCTATTGGCTAAATATTTGAAAAAGTTGAGGCAGAGAGAGCAGGAGTTCCAGGGCAGCTTGGGGTAAAGGATGAAACTTTGCCATAGAGTCGATCATCATCATCATCATCATCATCATCATCATCATCATCAGTAATAATAGTAGTAATAATAATCATAATAATTTCAGTTAGAATACTTCGTTTAAATGATAAGCATTAACATTTGTTGTGAATTTTGTATTTTGATAAATATCAATCTTGTATTCTCAAAATCAAATATTCTTTCCCTAAATGAAAAAAAAAAATTAAGGTGAAGAAACAAGAATGAAGAAACAAAGGAAGATAAAGGAATGCAACATAATGAAGCATAGACAGTTTGAAACACAAGAAACACAGCTTTGCTTGTATGAAGAATGAAGTAGAAAATCCCATTACATTCTTTTTCTGTAACTTATCTAGAGCTGAAAATAGAAAGCCTCTGGTCCTGGGTGGGTTCAGCCCCTGAACCCTCTCACTCTACCCCACCCCAGTCCCACCCCATGCTACCTCCTTACAGTTCTTTTTAAATTACCATGGATCTGCAAAACACAAGCCCCAAGCTTCCCAGGCAACTTCTATCACTATGCACATTGTAAAGCCAATGCTTGAATTTCCTTCACTGGGGACACCTAGAGCAAGCATTTCTATAGCAGTTTGATGTAACCCACCAAAGTATAGTTACCAGATCCCTGGGAAGAGTGGACCTGCAAGCTAAGTACAAAGAAAGAAAGAAAGCTGGAGCTGCAGCTCTGGCTCTTAAAAGGTGACTGACTCACTCTGTGTTTCTCTTCCCTGAGAACTATTCAAGTGTTGCCTGCTCCAACAGAGTAACTAGTGAAACAACCTCATAGCTAATCCTGTCTGCTTTCTCCTACTCTGCAGACCCACTGTGACAGGCTCACAGAAGCCCTTCTGTTATTCTTTTGTTCAAGGCTCAACTCTTTTGCTACCCTGTCCCTGGTGAAGCTCCTCTCTGCTCTTACAGTTTGGTTCAAATACTATTAAATACATACCCATTTCTCCCTCCTGCAGGCTGTCTGTGGCATTGAGCATAGGGAGGGAAGCCTCTGTGGCTCTCATCTCAGAGCTGAGAAGCTGAGTTTCAGCTACAGGAGGATTGAAACTTGAAAGCTGAGAGGCAGAATCCTATCAGAGGTCAAAGTATATAACCACCCAGCTTGAGCTCCTCCCCTACATATGAGTAAGAACTTGTTAGTTTGAAACTGAAACACAGTCAATCACTTTGTAAGGAAGGGATTACACTGAGCCTGTCACAATGGGTCTGTAATAAAGTTTACAGCATTAGCTTGGAAAGGATCTGGTCCTGGGTAGGTTCAGCCCCTGAACTCTCACCCTAACCCTACCTCTACCCCACTTACAAACTAATCCGGTAAACAAAGAGCTTTTTAGCAGAGCAATTTCAGGGGCTGCAGGGGGAGATCAGTTTTACTGTCCTGCAGGAATCAATTCAGAAATAAAAGACTTCAACAAAGACAAAATATTATTACCAACCCTTTCCTGTCCATCAGACACAGATCTTCGGGGTAGGTGAGCCTGTGTTGTTACACCTTCTTCTGGCCTCTGCTGCCCTTATATAGACATACATGCAGGCAGAACTCCTATACCCTCTTGACCTAAGTCAAAAGCCTGACAGCTTAAAACAAAGGCATAGAAGGTTTTTAATCTGACTAGTATCATACATACCTGCTCTTCTATGAGCTCACATGACAGCTTCAAGGTCTGATCTCTCTCCCAGCCCCAATGTCTCTACCTACTTCTTGCCTCTCTTCTCTCTCCCAGCTTCCATTCTCTGCTCTCTCCCTTCTCCTTTCTCCAAAAATCCTCTTGCCACCAACTCTCCTCTCCCTTTCAACCCCTAGATCACTAGTAGCCCTTTACTAAAAAAGCCATTCTGAAACTGCTGGTGTAGAGTGAAAAATTATAAAGGCCATTTTATGAAATATGTGTAGATTTCTTTGCCCTTAGACCTGGGCAGAAAAATGCAGGTCCCAGAACGCGGAACTGAAAATAAGATTTCAGGCCTCCCAGGACACTTGCTGGATGAATTACATTCCTCAAGCCCCAAGCAGTAGGCCCATCTATGGGTGGGTCCCAGAACTTGGAACTGAAAATAAGATTTCAGGCCCCCCAGGACACTTGCTGGATGAATTACATTCCTCAAGCCCCAAGCAGTAGGCCCATCTATGGGTGGGAGAGGCCCAAGGCAGGAAGGCATTCCTGACCACAGATAAAAGATGCAAGCCACCTAGGTGGGGCTATAGCCGGAATAAATGAAGATAGTTAATCTGAAGTAGTTGGTAAATGGCAGGATAGGACACAATGGCATGGTAAAAACCACATTTTTGAGAAGAATGCTTGTACTGAGTAATTTCCATGGCTATTAACCTTTTAGGGTGGGTTTCCCTGGAATGTTTCACTATTCTTATGTTATGTATCCTTGGCAACCCCTCACCCCTTCCCCACTCCCCCGGTTTGTGGTTTTGCTCTTTAAAAGACCCCTTACCCATCACTCTGGGCCAAACCTTGCTCTTTGAGAGAGAGCTTGTTGTTTGACTGCCGGCCAACTTCCCTAATAAAGCCTCTGCTAATTGCATCCAGGTATGGTTTCTTGTGATCTTTGGGTGGTCATGATTTCCTGAGACTTGAGGAAGGGTCTCCCGAGTATGGGGGTCTTCACTGGAACAGGGCCAGGAGCCACTCTGGCACAACCTGATGACTGACTTTCCTGTTTGTTTCTGGTTTGTGTTTCATTTCTTCTTTGGAGCACTCAGATTTAGACACATAACCCAATATGACCTTACTGAGGCCACAGGAATTTTCAACCCCTCCCAAAATGGAGGACTCTTCCTCTAACTCCAGAACCCTGAGCCAGAGACTAATAGACTTCTTCCTGCATCAGGGTGAAGACTGGCTCAGTGACCTCTGGTCCTTTCTTATCACAGGCCTGCAGTAGTTCTGGGAAACAGAGAACCCTGGGGAGACTTCTGGCCTGGGTTGAGGAGATATTTCACCAGCATCACATGGACATTTAGGCAGCAAGACTACACTGTGTAATAAAGTAAAGGTGTCACTGTGAGACACAAGTACCCAGCCATTTGTCCTTGTAGAGTAAAAAATTATAAAGACCATTTTGTGAAAAGTATGCAGGCTTTTTCTTTGCCCTTAGACCTGAGCAGAAAGAGTGTAAGTTCCAGAATGCAGAACTGAAAATAAGATTTCAGGCCTTCACTGCCCTGGGGACACATTCCGGGTGGAGGACATTATCCCTGAATCAGAGGACACTTGCTGGATTACATTTCTCAAGCCTCAGGGAGTAGACCCACCTGTTGGGGGGTGGGGGAGCCCAAAGCAGGAAGACACATTCCTGACCACAAAAAGATACAAGTCATCTAGGTGGGGCTTTGACTGGAGAAAGTGAGAAATATTTAACCTAAAATAGTTGGTAATGACAGGGTAGGGCACAGTGACATGGTAAAACTACATTTTTGAGAAAAATGAGTGTGCAGAGTGATTTTCACATGACTCTAAATCATTTAGGGTGAGTTCCTCTGAAATGTTCCACTATTTTTATGTTATGTATCCTTGACAACCCCTCAGCCCCCCTTCTCACTCCCCCGGTTTGTGGTTTACTCCTTTAAAAACCTTCCTCAGACTGACTGGCTTGGTCAAACTCTACTCCTGTGAGAGTGTGCAGTTTGGCTGCTGGCTGCCAGCTTTCTTCCCTAATAAACCTCTGCTGATTGCATCTAGGTATGGTGTCTTGGAGTTTGTGGGTGGTCGAGACTACCCGAGACTTGAGTAAGGGTCTCCCGAGTTTGGGGGTCTTCAGTCCTGACCTACAGAAGGCTCACTGTGGGCACTGACTTGGCTTCATAACAGAGTCAATATTTATTCTGGGCTTGTCATGTGTGCTTCCCACTGGGGGATGTTGACCACAGGGACAGGGAAAAGTGGAAAAACAGCAAAGGCAAAGTCACAGGACTTTCCACTCAAATTTTCCTGTGACAGTGGAAGTACTCTTCAAGTCTGCATTTTAAAAGGCAGGAAGGCAGAGAGCTTTGTGTGATACTATAGTCACCATAATATAATGTCTCCAGGCAGGTCAGAGGTTTATTCTTAAGCTGAAGTTCCCTTAAAGGACCTTTTCTACCATGGTAATGATTTCAAATGTAACCCAGTGCAGCAGTTTCTCCTTGACTCTTAGAAGCTATAGCAAATCAGTGGTGTTGAACACCCACTTTATTCCAGGAAGAAGAAGAAGAGGGAGGAGGAGGAAGAGGAGGAGGAGGAGGAGGAGAAGGAGAAAGGAGAAAGGAGAAGGAGGAGGAGGAGGAGGAGGAGGAGGAGGAAGAAGAAGAAGAAGAAGAAGAAGAAGAAGAAGAAGAAGAAGAAGAAGAAGAAGAAGAAGAAGAAACAGATTTTACTGTATAATAAAAAATTATATTTAATAGTCACATTCATCTATTTGAAACATTGGAGAGTTACACATTTGGTCCATTAAAACATTACTTAGTACTTGAGGGAGCACATCTATGCCACAGCATAAGTGTAGGGGTCATATTGTCATAGGAGTCTGTTTTCTACTGCTGCCTTGGGTTCCTGGGATCCAGATCAGATGGTCAAGCTAATGTGGCAAGAATTTTTAAACCTTGAATCTATCTCCTTTTTAATCTGGTTTAATTCATCATCCTGGTCCATCTCCTTTAAAAAATAAAAATAAAACTGTAACTTACTCATTTATTTTTTTCTTGGTTATAGTTTTAAAGAAAGCTGCCAACTCTTTATAACATATGCAAATATAGGAGTATTTTTTATAACATATTAGTAATTTTTCAACTTCTGAGTAGAAAATACTTTTTCAAAACTAGGACTTTCTAGATCAGCAGTTAGAATTCCCCTGAGTTCTGTTCCTGGAAGCCACACTGTGTAACACATAACTGCCTATAACTCCAGCTGCAGAGGATATGTTGTCTCTGTTCTCTGTGGGTACCCACATATGCATGCACATAAATCTTTAAGAAGGAAAGAAAAAAAGAAAGGAATTAAGGAAGGGAGGGAAGGAGGAAATAAAAAAGATAAAGAAGAAAGACAGAAAGAAAGAAAAGAGAGAAAGAGAGGAAGAGAGACAGAGAGAGGGGGAGGAAGGATGGAAGAAAGAAAAGAAGGAAGGAAAGGAAGAAAGAAAGAAAGAAAGAAAGAAAGAAAGAAAGAAAGAAAGAAAGAAAAGAAGGAAGGAAGGAAATATAGAACTCCTTAGATATTCTAGGTTATCCCCTCCTACTTTACCTCCCTTACTGCCCAACTTCCAACCCACTCCACACCCCCCTCCAAACTCCACATTCAGTCAGAATCCTGGAGTTGTGAAGGTTTAGGGATTTGGTTGTTTGGTTTTATTTTGAGGCAGCATGAGGATTTGAAACAAGCCAGTGTTGCTTCTTTCACCCAAGAATTTTTTGGGTTCTTTGCATTTCATTTCTCTGCAGAACTTGTGGCAAAGAAGAAATGTAAGTATATGCAATGCGTTTCTCTCCAGAAATAAGAAATCTGGATATCTAATTAGCTCTAAATGTCCTTTAGAAGAAAAGAAGGAAGTTGGGGTATGGTGGTGCACATCTTTAATCCTAGCATTTGGGAGGTAGAGTCAGACAGATCTCTGTAAGTTGGAGCCCAATCTGGTCTATAGAAGAAGTTCCAGGACAGTAAAGAAACCTTGTCTAGGAGAGATTGGGGGAGGGATAAGATATAATACCTAGCACAAGTTAGTCCATCTTGGAAGAAAGATATTGTTCTCTGTAGTTTTTATAAGACAGGTTCTCTCACTGAATCTGGACCTCACAGATTAAGTTAGGCTAACTAACCAGCGAGTTCCATGGAGCCACCAGTCTCTCCCTACCTGAAACTGAGTTTCTAGCTCATGTTTCTAGGCCCAGCTTTCTTATGTAGGTTATAAAGCACAGAATTCATATTCTCACACTTATGTGGCAAGCACTTTTCTGAATGATCTTTAGGGAAAGCATATGGAATATGATCTTTGCCTTTTGAATGAAATACTTGTATGCAAAAGCTGTTAGGACCTGTTTCAAGAACTGGCCCCAGTCTCCATTCCTGCTTGACAGTGTAGTGAATGGATTTAACATTTGTTTGAAAAGTGACATCTTATGTGAAGTTCTAGGGTTGTAGTAATAGGGCTGGTTAAAGAATAAAATCCTGGATGAACATGGAGGCACAATACCTGCAATCCCTCACTTGGAAGATAGGGGCTGGAAAACCCAGGACAAACTTAGGCTATGTGAAACACTTAAAAGTCTTAAGAGAAACCCAGAACACAAGATAAAAAAAATATCACTGGACCTTTTTGATCTGCCTATGATAACACTGTTATCATAGAGGGCACAGAGGTTCTTGTGTTCACAGATAAAACTAGGGGAACCAGGAATGTTAAACATGCAGACTTGTCCCTTCAAAGGAAGAGATGTATAAACCTATTTTCTACACAGAATTCTGGTCATGGACATGGTTAATAACCTGGTGATCTCTGTGCTATCTGTGGGGCCACACATGGCTTCCCCAGACTCTTCCTTATCTTGACCATTGTTTCTCAGTTAAAACAACTCATCCTTATGGGAGATGTCACACGTGCTTTACAAATGGGAGCAGAAGTGGTTAATAGACCTCTGTGCTGTATGAATGACCACAACCACACCAGACATTCTCCAATCCCTATATATTCACAGGTAGTCAATATATAAAACCCACCTTCATGAAAGAACTCACAATTACTTTAAAAAGAGTTTCAATGTTGTCATATCTTAAGCTTTATTGTGCATGAAAGGTTGAGTTAATTGACACCAGAAACCTTTTGTCTAAAATTGTGCTGTGTTTAATTAATCTAATTTAAAAATAATCTTCCTGGTGTCAGACTCCAGAAGTATGAACCATCACCAGTTACTGAGTTATGCTGAACTAGACTTTCATGCTTCACATGAATGATTATTCTGCTGCTGATGGTGATTGTAAAGAACCCACACGCAGTTTCCCTAGTAATCAGGATCATAGCAGTTACAATGCATTCATCTTTACTTTTCTTTAAAATAATCTTAACTACATGAGGTATACTATTCAAACAATGCAGCCCAGAGATGACAGGCTTTAAAAAAAACACTGAAAGTATGTGTTTTTATCTTAAATGGTAAGTGGATATTTCTCTGACAACTAAGCCAGAATCCATGTCAAATAAATAAATAAACAAACAAACAAACAAACAAACAAACAGACCAGAAAGTCAATATCAGACTTAATGTTAAATTAACACAGGTGTGAGCTGGGTGTTGGCCATGAAAAATAGGACACATCAATGCTATGGCAAAATAAGGTTATCTTCTCACTGTCAGTCCATGTAAAACAGCTGACATCCATTTTTCCAATATAGTGAAAATTTATCACATAAAATTATAGTATGTCCCATTAGAAATGGATATCAATGAGTTTTCTGAATATACAATTTAGCATGTTACCTTTTGTAGCATTTTAATAATATTTTAAAAATAAGCACTTGACCCTGCTGAGGATATCTTGCAATATCTTCTTCTATTCTCACAGTTTATGCCACCAAAGCTAGCTACTCTAATAAAAATCCTTGAATGAAATGGGGGCTGGAAAGATGGCCAAGCTGTCAAAGGCTAAAGCTCCCAACCAAAAGGAGTAGGTTCAGTTCTCAGCACCCATGCTTGCCTTTCCAGCTTCCTCTTTTCCAAACATCATGGTAGATATCAAATAAACAAACTTATAAACAAGTAAACAAATCAACAAATTAATATGTAAGTCTGTACACCCATGTTGCAGTAAAGATTATCATGTTGGTGTATGTGTTAAATCAGGATTGAAGCAGACTGTCGTTTAATCAGAACAATGAAGGACAGCAGTTCCTACAAAAATAGAGACCAAGTGCCCAGGCTCCTCTCAAGGAGAAGAAAGTTGTATCATTAGTTGTGTTCTTTACTGTCAGGGATGAATGATGACAGCTGGTATTCTGTTACTATGGTTTTTTCTAGGGCAGGATTTCTTATAGTTTTGCTGAGTCAGGAGTTTCTTAGCTCATCTGAGATTTCTTGTTCTAGGTTATTAACTTTCATTCCAGATCCTGAGATCAGATAAAAGGAAGCAGGCAATTTATCCTCTCATTGGTGCTTTTTGTGAGAGAAGAATAATGGAGTGGGGCAGGTTGGCTCTGTCCCAGGGTCTAAGGATTCATAGGTCAGATTGAATTTATAAAAGTTGATAACCTATGAATTCTCCATAAGCTGGGAGTCACTAGTAGCTACATCTTGCCCTCTTGCTATCCTATCCAAAAAACAAAAACAAAAACAAAACAACAAAACAACAACAACAAAACACCTATCTCTCTCCTGCTTCCTCTCTTGCCCTATCCAACCCAGAAGTCCCTCCTACTTGCCCAGTGATTGGCTCCTTTGTTCATTAGGAGATGGTTCACAAGTCACCTGAGTATGTGACTCACTCCTCATTCACAGCCCCTCCCAGAATAGTGGAATTAGCATCAAAATCTGAGCAACCTCGGGGCTTACCAGGGCTTATCCACAACAAGGGTGTTTGGGGACAGTGGAAGAAAAAACTCAAAGTCCATGATGGGTGCAAGCTGACAGACAGCTCTGTAGTCTGCTCAAGACAGCTGTCTAGTTAGATTCCTATTCAAGATAGTTCTTTGCTTGAGACAGCTATTTGCCAGAGATAGACCTCTATATAGCTCTTGGGTTTTCCAACCAAAAACAGAAATCCTGCTAGAAAAATTATAAAAGAGATATGTCATCTCTCTAAGCAGCTCTCTCTAAGTAGCTTTGTCTTGCAGACCAAAGCCCAGTCTTTTATTTACATATTAATTCAGTCATTTACTCCAGGTTCCCTTTTGATTATCCCACAAATCATAATTTTATGACCTTAGCTTCTTGATTCTTTTAAAAGGACTTAAACTCACTCTGTCCTAGGCTAGCCTTGAACTAAAAAATCTGCCTGCTTTGTAAGTACAAACAATAAGCTTAGCTGGGTGGGATCTTGCCCTGAGATGACTACTCTCTAAACCTCTTTATCTCCTTCCTTAACATCTTTCTGACAAGCTAGTTCATCAGTGCAGCTGCCTCTGTTCTTTTAGGTTCGTGAAGCCCTCTTACAATTCTTATTGCACCATATATTTTACATAGTTGAGAAATCTTGTTTATATATTTTTGATCTCATATTTTCAAAGTTCTTTCCCACAGGCTTAAGGGATGTCCTGAAAGTCCCAACATCACAAAGGTACATTTACATTTCCCAGAATTGTACTGGCTATGATTATCATAGAGTCATTTCCCTTGGCAGAGAGGACATTCCTCTGAAGGAGGAGCATAAAGAAAAATGTATTCATTATTATACAAATTAGCTTTACACCTACAGCAACACTCATGTAGGTCCACATCCTGCTCCAGGGACAGGAACTTTGTCACAACATCTCTGCTGTAGTCATTCAGGACCTGGCACTGTATACATGCATATATATGTATATACATAGTGTATACACACAGTATATACACACTGTATATATATACTATATACACACAGTATATACACACTGTATATACATACAATTTATACATACTGTACAAGCTTGATGTGGCTGCTATGCCTTCAGTAGCCTATGTCTTATTACCATTGTGCTGCAATCATAGCAGGAAGGCAATATAAGTAACAAACTTATGTTATCTAGAGGTAAGAAGTACATTCTTCCCTGCCTTGATAGATTGAAACCCTTATAAAAATGTGCACCCAAATAAATCTTTTCCCTAGTTGTTTCTGACAGCTATTTTGTCACAGCAATGAATTGGATAAGTAATGCATTATCTTATGGCATTTTTCATTAAGATGCTGAAAACTTTTTCTGGTTCCCAATCTTAATGGGAGAGGTTTGTGTTACTTACCATGGTATATGGTGCTACTGTGGGTATTTCATGGATGTTCTTTATCAAGTCAAAGTCACTTCCAGACTCTGTTCTTAGTTTTCATCTGTTAATTTGGTTGTGTTATTTATCTTTTTAGACAACTAGTGTGTTAAACTGCATTAACTGATTTCATTTTTGCAGTTTTATGTTTTTAATGACCCATAATGATACATGTGATGTGATATCATGTTCCAATACATGTATACAATGGGTAATGATTATATTAGGTTCCTATTCTATTACCCCATACATTCATTGTTTCTTCATCATAAGAACACTCAAAATCTTCCAGCTACATTGAACTTGCCTACCTGGGAGAAATCCCACTTAATCTTATCCACTTCGTCTTGCTATATAATATGTGGATGCATGGTGGGACTGAATTTGTGGTACTTTGCTAAGGCCTTTGTATGTATGCATTAGGGTAATGGTCTGTTTTAACCTGGAGTGAGTTTTAACACCTCAGTTAACCTAGACAATTCTTCACAGGTACGTCTTTCTATCTTTGGTCATTCTAGATTCTGTCAGGTTGAAAGTCATGGTTAATCATCTCAGTTGGAAAGATGGATCTCTTTCCCATGTTGCACAGACACTAAATGGCAGGGATATCTGTCATCCAAATGGATGTCAACCTCTAATCCATGCACCACTCTGCAGAGCAATTTCCTGACAGTAACAAAGGAAGCAGTTTATTTTCCTTTAGCTACAGTCTAGGCTATCAGATTCCCAACACTCTTCAGGAGCTATGAAGATTTTACGAGGCAAAAACTCATTTTGTAGAAAAGTGGCCATTTGTAAAATCAACTTCTTAAAATGCCCAGATATTTACAGGAATTCATAAGAATGGGATTGATAAGGTGAAAGCGACCAAAGATTTACAGAGCAAAGTCATTCTAGTGAGAAGGCTAGGCTAATTCCATGACAGGCTTAAATTGGCAGCTAAAAATACTAGGCCTAAATCTCTGCTTCTAAAAACTGAGCAATTCCAGGCAAGTCCAGGCCTCAGAAGGTTCCCTGCCACCTGACCTGAGGCAAGGACAATGGGTCAGCAGCAATTTCCAGACTTGCTCAACTACTTCCTCAGCAACAGTTTCCAGACCTCCCCAGCAAGTTTCCAGCACTCACACCCAGGTAATAGAATGTCCTTAAAGATACACTCAACACATTAGCATAGAAGTCACCTACCCTGGAATTCTGGGCTTAAATCCTGCTTTGACTAGCTGCCTGCTTATAAACAGGTATAGATAGAAGTGTGAATTAATTGTTTTTAAGTTGGGATAAATATATATTGCTCTAATACACCACACAGGATACTCAAAATCTGTCTAATGTGGGCACCACAGGAATCTTGGGTTATTATCCTGATTGGCAAAATAGGAAAGGCCTAAGAATAGGAACATACAGTATTTTAGTTTACTTCATTTGTTTTGAATTATTTTAATTTCAAAATGGGTGTGATTTTGAGTTTTGTGGTTATATTGTTCCTCTTGGAGAAAGGTCAATATGAAGGTTTTTCTGGTTACTGGCTCAAGTAAATGCAGATTTGGGAGATAGGTTACGTCTTTGCATTTTTAGAAAAGGTGATTGGTGACTATACACCTTCCAGAGTAATATGGATCAGATTTGATAGAGGGAGACTCCCCACCCCCAGAGGACTAGATTCCAGAGAATCAAGCAAAAAAGTTATCTTGATGATACTAAAATTTTGTTTTGAGATTTGTATATTACAGAATATATAGCCTTAATGAGTCTCATCTTCAAACACGCTGAACTGACCTGCTTGAACTCCTGATGACTGGAACTTTCAGCTGGATCCAGTCAGGACACAGACATCAGAGACTAATACAGTCACAGCTGGCCTTCTTCAGGCTAACAAAATCCCCCATTTTCCCTACCTTCTCCCCCTACTTCAAAAATATCTCAAAGCTCATATTCAGCTTGAAGAAGTCATGAAGAGTTGTCATACCAGTTCCCTGGGCATTGGGGCTGAAGGTGGTTATTCTAAGTTTGTCTTTATAGAAAGTATAGAAATGGTCATAATTGGAACAGGGAGAAAATGGCTAGAATTTATTGTATAGCCATAATCTCATTTGGTAGAAATCTTTATAATTGTTACTAGGTCGAAGTCATAGTTTCTTATTTTGGTACAGAATTTATTCTGGTACAGAATCAAGATTTTTTTGGTATAAATTCCTTCTATTGATACAAAATTTTATAAGTGCAAGGCTTACACCCAGTCCTTCTATAAATGCCATTATAAACTGATCTGAGATGTTTAAGCCTGTGAGTTAAGGGCCAAATAGCAAATTCATGGTTCTGAGTTTATTGTTAGGGTGTTGTCAAGATATTTAATTAGAAATAGCTGACAGTAGTTAACAGAGAACAGTCCAGATTACTTTATATAGATAGTTGGTTTTTCAAAAACCTCAGAAATCTACAGAATTTGACATTTAATATTATTTATTCGCTTGTTGAAATAAATCTGCTCCCAACAGCTTCCCATTTATGGATTAAAAGAAGCCACTGAGCATCTTACCTTTAGGTGAGGCTGTACATTGTGGCTAGGTGACTACTGGGCAGAAATTGCCAATCTTTCCTGAGGACATGTACTGTTCTTGAAAGGACACAATTTACAGGTTAGGACAGCTTAGGTCTGACAAGACAGAATAGGCTAGTCCTTAATGATTCCTGTTTTTCAAAGGTCTGTCAGATGATCCTGCACTAAAAGGCTGAAGACTGATGCTCTAACTTCCTGACTTACTGGGGCTGTATAAGTAAACTGCCATCTCTACAACTTGTCTCAGTTCTGCAAGGTGTAGTAAGCTTCCTTTATCTTCAGATAATGTTGGTCGTTCTCAGATTTCTGGCATGGTTGAAAGACTACTTATAGTTTCATAGCCAACCCAGGGTATTTACATTGAGAGAAGAGATTTGAGAGGTTGGTTTTCAGATGGCATACAATCTAAAGCCAGGATAAAAGTCAGGTATAGAATTATAAGTCTTTTAAGTTAGAATGCAAGACAGTGTTCCATTATATTGACAAAAGTGATGGACTGTGTGTTAGATCTTGTACTTTATAAATTACAAAATGGTAATAATTGTGTTCAATTTATATATGAGATAAGAGTCTTTTAAGTGGACAGAAATGGAGAAGCGTTGGGGATGGTGTTAGTATTGTTTGTATTTTGATGTTAATTCTGCTGTCCTGGGAGGGGCTGTGGACAAGGAGTAAGTCATGTACTCAGGTGACTTGTGAACCATCCCCTAATGAATAAAAGAGACAATAACTAGGAAAGTAGGAGGGACTTCCAGAGAGGAAGAAGAGGGGGGGCATCATTTTTGAATTGGATAACAATAGGGCAAGAGGTAGCTACTAGTGTCTCCTGGCTTATTTGGTGAATCTGCCAGGATTGGCCACCAGAGGATTTAGATTTAATGTCTTACAAGATTAGGATTCTAGTTGTTTTGCCCAGCTATTGAGTTATCATTGTTTCTGAACTAAGTTTGTGTGGTGTTTTCCTTCAAGCTGCAGTTTGGCTGGATTCAAGAGAGAAAGGTATGGCAGCAAAGAGTGGGTTTGCCAGATGTGCAGCCAAAGGCTGTGGGGGTTTTAAAGCAGGGGGCTGGTGTGGTAGCAACCCAACAGTGGGAACTTAGTGAGCTGGGTGGAGAGATTTTGGAACTCTAAGTCAGAGACTCCATGACATAAGAACTGGCTGGCGAGATTGCCATAATTGAGAGTAGCTGGGTGTAGCATGGGAAATTGGTGCATCTAAAAAGTGCAGAGTACACTTGTTAAGTCCAATTGAGAACTTCTGAGATAAAGATTAGAGGGGGTCATAACTACCGTAAGATCTCGCTTAACTACAAGGACTGTTTCCAGCACTCCTAGTACACTGACTGAGCCTGGAGTCAGTGCTACACTTCATTTTACACACACACACACACACACACACACACACACACACACACACAGAGAGAGAGAGAGAGAGAGAGAGAGAGAGAGTTTTCTATTTTAACTTAGCCCATGATGTATCTGGTAGTTATAACTTTCAGAATTTGATGTATGTCAGTATAAACAACTTTTTCAATGAAATGGAGTTCCTTGTATTCTCACCTTTTTTTTTTAAAGGAATGAATTATTGCTTCTCTTTGACATAAGTGGGCTGTCAGTTTCTCTCCTTTTGTAATGTGGGTCCATTACTGACCTAGTGTTCATGGGACACAGCACTGGCAATTAATGAGTCACATCTTAAGCTAGATGTCATGATAATATCTCATCACTGCTTCTCAGGGCAGTGCCCAGCTTAAAACATTGAATAACTTATCACTACAATTTTATAGTTAGTCATTTAAACTCACTGCTGAATGCAAGTAATAAAAACTACAGGCACTAAAATGGCAAATAAGAAGTACTGCAGTATAACATGACATATACTGTGTCTATAGAAGTTATGGAAGTACCATGATATAACATTGTGGGAGTTCTGTGATCACCACAGCCAGTGGTGTATGATCTGCCAGAGGTAACAGGCAGTTAGGTTCAGCATGACTAAGCAGCAGGTGTTGGTTCAAAAAGGTTCAAAGCAGGTGTTGGAGTCTGACCCCAACTGGTGTCTTTTAGGCATTTTGAAGTACAACAATTTGGTAAAAACTTCTCTGGTAAAAACTAACCCAATCCTTTGTACACAATATAACTTAAGACTTGACTTCTTTGTAATTATATGTTATATCTTCCATAAAGATAAGTTTTATGGCTTGAGAAGCTCACTACACTTGTCTGGGAGATGATTCAGTGGAATCTCAGCCATATAGATATTGTAAGAGTTACCAGAGTAGTAACCATGTATAATCTCTCAGATTACACATCTCTTCTTTAAAGGAACAACCCTTTGTGTTTAACATTCCTGTTTCATCTAGTGCTTATCTGTGAGCACAGACCCTCCATGTCTCCTACATAACATGGCATACACTATATCTACCACACTGCACAGCCTAAACACTGTGTTTGATATCTCTGCCTTCTTTGGTAATTCTATCAACAATGGGTGGCTTATGTTTATTAAACAGCAGAATGTACTAATTTTTGAAATGTGGTCATCAAGTATCATATCTTCATCTATTTAAATTTCTCCTAAACAATTAAAAATATGGGTTTCATATGGGAAACAATGGTAGTTTTGTTTATAAAGATAGTGAGAAACATTAGCTGGCTCTTCCATTTCTAATTTAATTAAAAAACCTCTTTTGCTCTCATTTAATTTCTAACAGTTCCATGTCTTGCCATCTTATGAATGATTTCTAGATTTATTTATTAGAACCAAGCATGGTACCATTTTAAGCAAAGATTTCTTACTGCTTTTTGTTTTGCTTTGTTCTGTTTCTGAGATTGCTTTTCCTGTAGCATAGGCTAGACCCAAACTTACTCTTAACTAATTAAGGATTAAGGATACCCTTGAACTTTTGGTCTCTTTGTCTGCTCTTCCTAAATACTAGACTCACAGCTGTATCCCACCATACATAGCTATGGTTTCTTAATTTCTACAAATATAGATTATTCCTGGTTATGTTGGTTTCCTGTTGTTTGTATGTATTTCCTGGTATAAATGATAGCATGCTTTGAGTTACAGGTTAAAATATTAGATAAGATATGCTTAAAAATATTTTTTAATTTTCATAGTATGGCCCAGAATTGCCTGTGTATCCATTTTCACTCTTTTTTTTTTTTTTTTTTTTTTTTTTTTTTTTTTTTTTTTTTTTTTTTTTTTGTCATCATCTTTGGTGCCTGAACTGTATTATTGAGAATGCAAACACAACAAAACGGTAGACCAGCTTTAGGATGCTGACAAATAATCATTAAGAAAGCTAAATTATGTTAAAATGTTCTTGAGGAAAAACCACTAGAAATTAAGTGAAGCAGAGAGAATAGAAATACTCCTAAGAGATAAGAGACAGATTTTCTCAGCCTTATGGTCCCTTCATATCTGAAGACCTCTAACGCGCCCCCCTGAGCCTTGCATCCATGGGAGAGAAAACACGAGACGAAGAGATCAGGTAGTTACTGCAAAACGAGGCTTTAATCTGTCTCACACACGTGGGAAAACGCAGAGAGGCGCGGAAGGGGAGAGCTGTGGAAGGGGTCTGGCTTAAGTACAGTCTAGAGTGACGTATTCACTTCTGATTGGCTGTTCGCTCACCACCCAATATTATGCCTCGGGATTGGCAGTGACTTTGGCACGCCTTTCTGCCTAGCAACTGCACAGATAATTGTTTACTGCTGGGAAAACACGAGGCCAGCGCCATCTTGGAAAATGCAAATGTGTAGCCACTGAAACAGCGGCTCACTACAAAGACCCAGTTCATTGCTGACTAAAATTTTTCATACATAAAAAATTGTAACTATTAAACACATATAGATTTCCCCATCATATTCTCTAGAGAAATACTTATAACAGCTATTTGTATGGCACTGAGATCATCTTAGACTCTGTGGCTAATCTGGAGATTATCTAAAGAACACAGAGATATGCATATAGGTCTTGTGCAAATACCATATTTTATAGAAGTTATAATCTTATATGTGGCAGTTCTGCATGCAGTCTTTTGTGAGCAGTGAACAATGCTATGTGGTCTGAGGTGACAAAAAGCTGTCATGCAAGAAAATAGTGCATTGATTTTAAGAAACAGGACCATGGACTGTGATTCCTGCTGTGTAAGACATGTGTTGCTGGACAAGAAGGCAAAAGTGGACACACACACACACACATACACACACACCCCAAAACCTCCAAGGCCTCAAAGACACACTGAATATAAGTACAATGTATTTATATTAGCCCTGAACTTCTTCTGAACACTGATGTGACACAGAGTGACTAAGCCCAGTTAACAAACACATATTTCTCATTTTATGTATGTGTATTATTTTATGTTTCTCTCTTTTTCTCACTCTTTTCCACCCTTGAAATTCTAAGTGTTTTGTAAAACCCTTATAAGTCACTATGTTTATGCCTTTTACTAAAGGCTAGTATTCAAAACCTTTATATTTCAAAATGATCACAATATAATGTAACATAATGTGGTATAATACAATATTGGGGACAATATGTTTAACCTCCATAAACCATAAGTTTCTTCATCTGTAAAACGACTGGAAAATATCTGCTTCATAAACTTTTAGGATCTATGAAACAATTCTTATAAATTTAAAAACATGCTGTCTACTACAAAGAACCATTCAGTACACAGTAATGCTTCCTCATTTGCCTTCCCCCTCCCAAGTGATGCTTTTTTTTGTAAAACTGAAAGTAAAAGCTTATTTAAGTGATTTTAGAACCCACTATTCCTTCTCGCTAAGATATAAGGAACTGCATAGGCATCCTGCCCTGTATGAGCTGTTCTGGAAGAGATTAGACTGAAGGGAACAGCCATTGATCACTGAAGAGGCCATGTGAGCTTTAGTCATGTGGAAGTAACTACTTCAGGCATTTTGGGTATCCACAGAATGGTAAGTCATCTCCATTGTCCAGAATTTTCAATGGTTTACCTCTCAAGCTGTTCTGAACCTATGGAATGTCTTCCAAATCCCTTTTCACCTGTCACCATTCCTCCTGATTTGATCTCCACAATACACTGGGCATGTGTGTTCCCCTACAACACCACAGGCATGTTTTCCCTTTGAATTTGCAGGTCCAGCTTCCTAGAAGATTCATCTCTCAAATATTTTTTCTTGACCCCCTGGACCTTTCATGGCAGGACTCCAACATCATCTCTCAGAAGGCCTGCCTCGATGACTCTGTGTGCTGCTGTTTCTAATGTCAAACATCATTCCATTTCAATGTTTTCCTTGCTGTTATTCAACATCACACAATCTCTGATGCAGGTGTTTAATGATTGCACATATACACATTCATAGAAACTCTATAAGGAAAAGATGTTGACATTTGTTTAAACCTGGATCTTATCATTTTGAAAAATACTGAAACAAAGTGGGGTGGTTATATCTGAATGAGTGAATGAATGAATGAATGAATGACATTTGTAGATATTTTTTCCCTTCTATCATCTAAGAAAACATTTTTTCGTTTGGTCAAAAAGCAGGTCACTGTTCATGTTTCTCCTTCTCTGCTTGTACCAGGATATAGAATGAACAAACTATTGCAGCAAGTTTGCAGTGTCTCTAATAACATTCTGCTGCTCATATTTTCAAATCATCATTCTTCAGGGTTTTTTTTTAACAAAAGCTGAATAGAAGAAGCCTGTTCAAGTTTCATAAATATTACTTGAATATAAAGCAATATGTAAGCTTTATCTCTCTGAAGCTGAAGATATCTGCAGGCAAGCTGTCCTACACCATCAACACCAACAGAACCATTGCTTAAAAGCAAAATTTTCTAATTAATTAGTCTGTCTATGTGAGTGTGTGTGTGAGAGACAGAGACAGAGAGACAGAGACAGACAGAGAGACAGAGACAAGGACAGAGTGTGTGTGTTTTATAGTACAGATGTGTGTCTGTGTGTGACAGAGTACTGTGTATGTGGCTGCAAGTGTGTACATGTGTGTATAAGTGTGTTTTGTGCCTGTAGGTGTGTGTCTGTATGTAATTTTAAGTATGGAATTTAGGGGTGTGTGTGTCTCTCTCTCTCTCTCTGTGTGTGTGTGTGTGTGTGTGTGTATGTGTGTGTATTGTTGTCTGCATCTGTTTGACTGCAGGTTATGCATACCACAGTAGGTGTAGAGATCAGAGAACAACTTCAGAAAGTGATTCTCTTTCCAGCAAAAACAGTGGGAATTGTCAGTGTTCTTACTTCCATTTCCATAAGCCCCCGCCCCTACTTTTATTCCAGTTTTCAGGTTTATGCAGCAAATACTTTTATCTAATGAGTCATCTCACCATCCGAAAGTAATTGCTTACAACTTTAAAAAAAAAAAAAAAAAAAAAGAAACAAAAAAACAAAAAACAAAAACAAAACCAGGAAGGCTTAAATCTAGAATGTATGCAAATTCCAAAAGAATAAATAAAGCCACTTACCTGGGTGGAGAGATGGAGATGATGCTTGCTTATACCCTGGAGACCTAAATGTCTTCACATTGCTGTAGACTCTTGATGTGTCCATTGTATACAGGAAATGGGAACTGTGAACAGTGACAAATTCTAAGTTCTGAGAAGCAAAATTAAAAAAAGGAAGTCTGCTGTAGATACTCTGTTGTCTGTGGCCACACCCACCCACACTTGCAGCTCAGGGTTTCTCTGTAGTTATTGTGGTTTCCATTATGCCCACACAATTTAAATAACTTTATCTTTGAAACAGAAGATGTAACACGTGATCTACTCTGGATGGTTTGATTTTTTTCTTCTTTAACCATCTGCTTTGAGTCACTCTTTCAAGGCCCAGGGTAAACAAAGCACTCAGTCTTGAACTAAATTTTGAGGATCCTGTCCAACCACACTTCCAGAATCATTCTGTGCCATGTTGTGAAAATTAAACTATGAGAAAGTCCCTGGTGCCATTTTATAAGAATGGAAGCTCTAACATCCTCCTGAAACATCCAAGCCACAAAAGAAGCTGTGATATGTGGAAATAACATGAATGTGGTTTAAAAACAAAACAAACAGAAAAATCATGACAGACAACAGGAAAAGCAATGAGGAGGGAGCCACATGTGCCTCTCAGCATTGTCCTGAAGGTCCACACAGATGTGGAATGTTCACCTGAGTTAAGGACTTCATCTCTCAGAGCTACAAAGTGTTGAGGATTGAGTGAATGGATGTGCTAACTCCTCCAAGGATTTTCAGGCCTAGAGCCTTAGAGCAAGGACTAAAAATACCCCCAAGTCAGGCACTCTCATATCACAAATGAAAATAAAGAAGAAAAGCAAAGGTTTCCTTAAAGACAATTTCTGGGGGCAGAGTGGAATTAAACCAGGTGCTCACAGTTACCTGGTAATGGCAGCAGTCTGCTGGCTGTGAGTTCTAGCAGACAGGGAACGTGTACAGACAACATGGGGCTCACACTCATTTCCCATGACCTTGATGATTAAATCACGAGAGGAGCCTGTATGTGTGTGTCTCACAGCTCACTTAAGTCTCAGTGAAATGTCCTCAGGTGTCACTGTTTGATGACAATCATTTTGCTCAATACCAGGTACAGGGCTCTGCCTTATGCTTCTTCATCTAAACCAAAAATTTGAGCAAGTGTGCAAGATTTTCCCAAAGTGTGACCCGATCTGCAGGTCCTAGGTTACTCGTGAGGGATGAGGAGGATTACAATCCTGGAAGAACAGGCAAGAGAAAGAATGGACTCAAGGAAGCAAATGCTTGTCAAGAGTCATATATTTGGGCACATACATTTTGCAAAGGGAGGGGTAAGAGAGATCCAGGTGATGGGAAAGTACAGAATCTTCTTGGCCTGTGCCGTGAAACAATGGTGGTCTAACTGCTTACTTCAAAAGATATGGTACACTGCTTTACATCTAAAAATCTATTTGTAACTATTAAGCAGAACCTTGTGGTTGCTAGGGAGATGAAGCTGCAGGAGACATTGTGCAGGTGGGGAGAAGTAGGGGGTGAGGGTAAGAGGCAAGGGTCCTGGCTTCTGACATCTCCCCCTTCTCTGTTTAGATGGAGAGGGCATCTTGTGATCAATCCCAACTACATGAGTTTAGAATTTGGAGGTCAAACTGTGGGGGGTCTTGGACAAGTTCATAACCCCAAGACATTGATGTGAGATGAGTCACGTTGATGGTCGAAGGCTTTAGGCTATCGACAATGGGCAATGTCAAGGGACCCCGAGGTGGGTGAAAGGAGGGTGAGGACCCTGTTTTAGGCTATGTATGCTGCACCCACTCCCAGCACCATGCACTCCTTTCTGGCTGCATTGGGTGGGCCCCTGGGAAGTGGACCTACAATAATCCCATCATTGGGCTAACTCACAGCCATCCTAATCTCTGTGTGAATGCCTAGGTTATCAGCCATTTATCATTTGGGGTGTAATATTGTCATAATGAAAGACTCCCTGATATTAGAGAGCCGTATCAAAGGCAGGCCTTAATTTAGGTAAAAGCCAATTTTTGTCAGGGTGATCAAGAGGCCAGGCTCCCTAGTGAGAGAAACGAGGGCAGAGCCAGGCATGCCAGGAACCTTTCTTGAGGGTGTGGAAGTCTAGGGGTCGGCCATAGGGGGAGGCGGGGGGGGGGGGCTGGCAGCTGTGCCTGTCTCCGGCAGAATCACTTCTGGATCTCCTTCAGTCTTCAGTTGATGGTAATGAACTTCAACCGGCTTCTTGATGGCAGCATCAATCTGGTTCTTAACAAAACTTGTGAGACAATTAAAAGCCCAAGGGCCAAAAGACAGAAGCAATAAAATACCAACAAAGGGTCCTAGTAAAATAGGCAACAGGGTGGTGAGCCAAGGAAAAATAGAGAACCAATTTTGATACCATGACTCTTGTTGTTCTCTGGCTCTTTTTCTTTCCTCTAAATTCTTTTTGACTTTGTCCAGGCTATTTTGGACAAGGCCTGTCTTCTCAGAGTAAAAGCAACACTCTTTTTTGAAGGCCACGCAGAGACCCCCTTCCTTAAGGAAGACAAGATCAAGTCCTCTCCTATTCTGTAACACCACCTTAAAAAGAGAAGCCACAGAGTCCTTAAGGTCTTGTACTCCTTCCCTCAAATTATTTAAATCTTTATCAATGAGGGATTGGAGATAAGTATAGTGATTATTGAAAATCACCAAGGAAGCTATATCCGTGTCTGCACCAATGGCACTAATCTCTAGTATGCCAGACAAGGTGAGGGCAGTCAGGGGTTCTCTCCTGGTTCTCAAAGAAGCTCTTCAATCTATGATGTTAAGGGAGGACTCTGGATCATATATAAAGAAATAAGAAAAAATAATAACAACTACACAATAATCTCTAAATTATAAAAAGCTAGAATTATATATATATATATATATATATATATATATATATATATATATGATCAAACCAAAAGCACAGGCAAAATATATATCATTGGGTGTCAGGGTATATAAAAAGGTGTCATTGAGGATCAATGTCTGGTTACACACCAGAATCAAGTCCCTAGGGGGGAGCATGGAGGGTCCCAAAAGGCAGAGGCCTATTCCTGAAATGGAGCTAAGGGTAAGACCTCCTTCAGGTGAATGAATCCCAAGGAGTCTGTGACCATCACTGGTAAAAATGGGAGGGGAGAGGATAGCTATCTCCTCATAGAAGGGAGAAGTAGGTGAAAAGCAAATCTAGCATTGTTGATAATTAGGATCGCTGGTATTATGGATAGCCTCAAGAGAAGCATTTACCAAGGAAATAATGAGATAAGCAAAACTAAAATATCAAAATCCATAATGGAACAAGTTAACAATGAGCTGACAATCATCTCAAAATGCTTGCTTCGGATTATTATATAATCTGCGACAAGTGTGCCCCATTAGCAAGGTTGTGGTGGACATGATTTTAGGAAAGATTCCTGCTATTAATATGCTTTTCCCATTATTATTATTATTATTATTATTATTATTATTATTATTATTATTATATTACTATCACCAAACAATAGCACTCCCCTTTGTAGCAGATCTCTGTAGATCCACAAACATGTACTATCTTATAATGATACTATATAGGAAAATAGATAACTTCTTAATAATAACACAATAAAAATTCTTAAAATTATATCAATAATTATTAAGCTCTTTTATAACAGGACTGCTATTAAGTCCCACAGGCATAATCAAACTGCTATAAGAACTCTGTCAATCTCCCAAATGTTATCAATTAATTACTCCAAGAAAAATAATAACTGGACCTTCTCCTGTTTAAAACATATTCCAAGAGATCATAAAACAATTAGCCTAGATTACTAGAGAGAATCCACAATTTATTATAGGTACCAGGACAAAAAAAATATTATCTAGATTTATCTATATAAAACTTTACTAATTTCTTAAATTATAATTTCAAACTTTCTGCAAACCTATGGAGCTAGATAGGTGATAAATGTCTAGCTAGATAATTACTTCTAATGTGTATTAATGTAAACATTTTATGTTGTAAACTTCTATTTCAATTTATGACTTGAAATTTGTATGAACTTGTGATAAACCTTGTAACATGTGACCATGTACTCTGAAAGATGTATAAGTTCTGAGGACAAAAAGATGAGAATTAGTTAGTTAGAATGGTCAGTTAGAATAGTGAATTAGTTAAATTAGCAAATTAAAAATTAGCAAGTTAAAAATCAGTTAGTTAGTTAAGACCCTGTCACTTAGAATTTTATTTTGTTAGAAACCCTTTTTCTTCTCCACTCAGGACCTTTCCACGTTTCCCCTCAGATAGCTTTTATAAAATATTTTTTACACTTAATAAACTCTATAGCAACCTTTTTTTTTAAATGTCTTTTTTTTCTGTGACCCAGCAGTTAAAGCCCAGCAGTTCCTGCTGAGATAGAACAAAGGCCAATCCTCTGATGATGGTGATGACATGTGAAGGCCACACACATGCCATGACCCCATTTAGAAGTGAGAGGACAGCTGTATGTAGTTGTTCCTCTCTTCCCACTTTTGTGTGAATTCCAGGGACTGAACTCAGGTCACCAGGCTTAAACAGCAAGCACCTTTACCCACAGAGCTGTCTTGCTGGCCCAAGGATAACTGAGATGGCAGAGAAATACTTTAAGGATAACTTGAGATGACCAGCAAGGCCTAGTTTAGGGACCTCTGGGAACAGAAATCTGAGAAACGTCTAATCAGCAGAAGATATAGACAGGTGCACCTATAACATCCAGTTTTCCCTTTTCAGTCATTTTCCCTAGACCTAAGTAATGTTGGTTTGCTCTTGAGTTTTTGCAAAAAACAAGGTTTAATTCACAAAGCTGCTGCAAACACAGGCAGGTCTTTTAAGTAAACACAGTTGATTCCCATGTGAATAGGAGGACCAAGGCATATAGTAAAAGTAATCTTTTTTTTTTTTTTTCAAAAAATGCTAAACTGCTTTTCTCTATTTCACCCTACGCTTAGTAACATTGGACATGTTTAATGTATGTATTTACTATGCATGTATCATTTTTTTGTGGGGAGCCAACAGAAGGTAGCTATCATCCTTGCAGCCACCTTGAGCCATATACCCTGACAAGAGACTTGATTACATTAGCCTACAACAACTGAGCACACTCTGATAACATCTTGCTTTAGATACCCAGGATTTTCCCTTGGGTGTGTGAGACTTAAAGATGTGTGACTTAAGGGTGTGACTTAGAGATCAGATTTAGAGATAAAAGCTAAGGGTATGATTAAAGGTGTGGCTTAAAGGCAAGGCTTAGAAGTGAGACATAAAAAAGGCGAGAGGCAGACAGAAGAGAGAACAGAGAAACAGACACTTCAGAGAGTACAACTTAGAGAATAACTTAGAGTACAACTGGGAGTACAACATGGAGTTAGTTATTAGACATTAGGCACTTAGCACTTGGAAGAAGTAACTTGGAACTTGGAGGCACTAGGGACTAGGAACTAGGGACTAGAAACTCAAGACTTGGGACTTGGAGAGAAGAAGAGAGACTAAAGAATAAATGGCATTGAATCATACTCTGTCTGGTCTCCATTCTTTGAGTTCATCCTCACTCTCTCTCTTGCTGAACCCCAACCTGGGGACCGGAGCAGCTTGGGGCAGTGCAGGCTCAAACAGTTTAGCCCCCAAGGCTTTTGGCAGTGCGGGTCCCAACATTGATAGAGCGGCTCTCAACATTTTTGACACCCAACGTCGGGTAGCTCAGTCCTCGACAATTTTTGTTCAATTTTTGGATCATTTTTAAAATGAGTATGTGTTTATAATGTGTATACATTTTATTAGGTATGTATGTATGTGCATTGTCAAAGTGGACACTTCTTAGGTAGAGAAAGGATGATACCTTTTCTGCATAGGATGCTAAGACAATTGGTTACTATGGTGAAGCATCCCAAAGTGTTAAACTCACACATCATCCTGTGTACAACTGAATCAAAATGGATCACAAACACAGACATGAAGTCTATAGATTTAAATCTACTAGAAAGGTTAAAAAATAAATTTCTGAGTGAAAGCTTGACTTAGGCAAAGATTTTTTTTTTTTTTTTTTTTTTGGTTATAATACCAAAAGCTTTATCTATGCACCAAAAATACATTGTAATTAAAAACTCTCTCCTCTGGTTTCTGAAAAAAAATAAAAATTAAGATAAAAAATGAACTGGCAGAGTCTCTCTCTCTCTCTCTCTCTCTCTCTCTCTCTCTCTCTCTCTCTCTCTCTTTCTCTCTCTCTCTCTGTCTAACAAGAAATTGTACCTACAGTGTACTGAGTTGTGTAAAAACCCAATGGTAGGGACTAGAAAACTGTCTCAGTGGTTAAGAGTACATGTTACTCTCCCATCCAGTGATTGTTAACATGTTTCATTATGCATAATTGTGTGTTTGGCAGTGCTTTGAGAACTGCTATCCTTATACATGAGTTTCCACTTGGCAACTGCTAACATTGAAAATGAAAATTACATTGTGCATTGACATTGTGCCCTGTAGCATTGTAAACTCATCCATTACTTTTATGGCTCTTTTAGTAGACTCCTTAGAACATTCTATATTGATATATCCATGTCGTCTGAATAGCAACACACCTATCTCTCTCTATGAGGCATGACTGTTATTATTTTTCTTGCCCTATTGTCCTGGCTAGGACCCTCAGAGTCACACTGGAAGGGTGAACAGACATTTTTACCTTACTCTGGTTCACTGGGGAGAAAACATTCATGCTCGCTGTATTTGGCTTCATGTTTTGGTTAATCATAGATACTGCTTGTTAGGTTGGTGAAGTTTCTTTCATTCCTTTTTTTCCAACCCCTATTATTTATTTTTTAATTAGTAACTTTTTAAAAAATGTTAATCAAAGGCTTTATGAGTTTGGAAATGCTCAATATCAAGATATCCATACAATCAGAAGTGTAACACAATACCCAACCTAGATATACCATCTACCTTTGACTGGTGGAGACACAGGAACATCTGCCTCCATGTTCTCTCTCTCTCTCTCTCTCTCTCTCTCTCTCTCTCTCTCTCTCTCTCTCTCTCTCTCTTCTTCTTCTTCTTCTTCTTCTTCTTCTTCTTCTTCTTCTTCTTGCTCCTCTCCTTCTCCTCTTCTGCTTACTCTTCCTCTTTTTCTCCTTACTCCTCCCACATTAGCTCCTCCTACATATCACCCTTCCTGTTAAAATAAAAAAAAAAAAAACTTTTCTCTCAAGATACAATTAGAGCATAACTATACCAATTTATATTGGTAAGGTACAAGATACACCTAATACGCAGTCCATCATTTTGTTGACTAACCAGAATCTCTGTCATCTCTCCTAACTAAAAGACTTCGTCTGAACCTGGCTTTTATTCTTGGCTTTAGAATGAATGTCAGCTGAAAACCATCCTCTCAAATCTTTTCTCTCAATATAAATAGCCAGGATTGGCTATGAGACTATAAGTCTTCAACCCCATCAGAAATCCAAAATGATTGAATTAACTGAAATTATGGGAAGCATAAAGCATGGCTTCTAAAACTTAGCTGATTTATGGAGACCACTGAACACCTGGATGTGGGGAGCCAACAGAAGGCAGCTATCATCCTTACAGCCATCTTGAGCCATATACCCTGAAAAGAGACTTGACTATATCAGCCTGCAACAACTGAGCACACTCTGATAACATCTTGCTTTAGATACCAGGAATTTCCTTTGGGTGTGTGAGACTTGAAGGTGTATGACTTAAGGGTGTGACTTAGAGATTAGACTTAGAGACAAGGCCTAAGGGCATGACTTAAAAGCGTGACTTAGAGGTGTGGCTTAGAAGTGAGACATATAAAAGGTGAGAAGCCAACAGAAGAGTGCAGTACAACTTACAGAACAACTTGGAGTGAGTTAGATAGTAGGAATTACAAGATAGTCCTAATACCCAGTCCATCCTTTTGTTGACTAACCAGCACCTCTGTCATCTATCCTAACTAAAACACTTAGTTCTGAACCTGGCTTTTTCCTTGGCTTTAGGATGAATGTCAGCTGATGACCATACACTCACATCTTTTCTCTCAAAGTAAATAGCTATAAGTTTTCAACCCCGTCAGAAATCCAGAATGACTGAGTTGACTATAATTGTGGGAAGCACAAAGCATAGCTTCTAAAACTTAGCCAATTTATAGAGACCTCTGAACACCTGGACACTCCCTCTACTATTTAACGTTGGAGCATCTGTTCTTCTGCCTTCTGGCCCAGGATCATCTGACAGACCTTAGTGCTGCAGAATTATTAAGGGCTGATTACTCTGTCTAGGCAGATATAATCAGTCAACTATTCTGCAAGTGTGTCCTTTTCTGGACAGTAATTTGTCTGTAGAAGGAAAGTGGCAATTCTTGCCTAGTGGCTGTCTCACCACAACTGGAGTAACTCCAAGGATGCTCAATTTCTTCTTAGAATTTAACATAGGAAGCTGTCCGGAGCAGACAGGTCTCTAATGAAAATGAACATTAATACTGAAATGTTTGTCATGTCAATTCTAAGGATTTCTGATGTTTTGAAAACCAGCTATCCATGTAAGGTAATCTGGACTGTTGCCTGTTAACTCCACTCAGCTATTTCTAAATAAAACATAGAGAACACCCTTATAATAAACTCCGAGTCATGAATTTGCTATAGTCCCTTAACTCACAGGCTGACCATCTCAAATCAGTTAAAAAAGTTAAAGAAGGACTGGGTCTAAGCTTTGTATTCCTAAGTGTGTTATACTGGTACAATGCCTATGAGAGTAACAATATTCATCTCACTCTTATATCACTAAGAAGCTCATGCCAATGAAAACCTTAAAATTTGTAAACAAAGTAAATTGGTGCCATTTAAGAATTTATATCTTCATCTTGATATTAATTATACAGATTTCTACTACTAGGTTATGGCTATGCAAAACTTGTACCTCACCGGTACAAATAGGCATAATTATGCTCTAATTGTATTTTGAGAGAAAAGTTTCCTTTTAACAGGAAGGGTGATGTGTAGGAGGAGCTAAGGTGGGAGGAGTACTGAGAGGAAGAAAAGGAGTAAGAAGAGGAGAAGAAGAAGGAGAGGAGAAGCTAGGTGATGAAAGAGAGATAGAGGCGGGAGACAGGGAAGCAGATGTTCATGTATCTCCACCAGTCAAAGATAGTTGATATATCTAGGTTGGGTAGTGGGTTACACCTCTGATTGAACAATACCAAACTTATAAAGCCTATGATTAACATTTTTTTAAAAAATGTATAAATGCAAAAAGGAAAGGGGGGCATGGGATAGGGGTTTTCTAAAGGGGGGGAATGGGGAAAGGGGATGGTATCTGAAGTGTAAATGAAAGATCTAATAAAAAAAAAGATAGTAGGAATTAGGCATTAGGAGAGTACAACTTGGAGTAGGAATTGGGCATTGAGGAAGAAGACACTTAGACTAGAGAACTCAGAAGAAGGATTACTAGGTATTAGGCACTTAGCACTTGGAGAAAGAACTTGGAACTTGGAGGGACTAGGCATTAGGGACTAGGAACTCAAGACTTGGGACTTGGAGAGAAGAAGAGAAACTAAAGAATAAACAGTATTGAATCACACTCTGTCTGGTCTCCATTCTTCGAGTTCATCCTCACTCTCTCTCTCTTGCTGAACCCCAACCTGGGGACCGGAGCAGCTTGAGGCAGTTCAGGCTCTAACAGTTTAGCCCCCAAGGCTTTTGGCAGTGCGGGTCCCAACATTGACAGAACAATCAGAGACATTTTAGCCCCCAAACGTGGGGTAGTGCAGTTCTCAACATTTTTGGCCCCCAAACATGCAGCAGAGTGGTTCTCAACACCTGGACAGTCCCTATACTACAAAATATTGGAGCATCCGATCTTCAGCCTTCTGGCCCAGGATCATCTGACAGACCTAGTGATGCAGAATTATTAAGGGCTGATTGCTCTGTCTTGACAGATATAATCAGTTGCCTATTCTGCAAGTGTGTCCTTTTCTGGACAGTGATTTGTCTGTAGATAAAAAGAGGCAATTCTTGCCTAATGGCTGTCTCACCGCAACTGGAGTAACTCCAAAGATGCTCAATTTCTTCTTAGAATCCAAGACAGGAAGCTGTCAGGAGCAGACAGGTCTCTAATCAAAATGAACATTAATACAGAAATGTTTGCAACATCAATTCAGTAAACTTCTGATGTTTTTGAAAACCAACTATCCATGTAAGGCAACGTGGACTGCTATCTGTTAACTCCTCTCAGCTATTTCTAAATAAAATATGGAAAACACCTTAACAATAAACTCAGAGCCATGGATTTGCTATAGGCCCTTAACTCATAGGCTAACCATCTCAAATCAGTTAGAAAAGTTAAAGAAGGACTGGGTTTAAGCCTTGTATTCCTAAATGTGTTATATAGGCACAATGCCTGTGAGAGTAACAATATTAATCTCACTTTTATATCAATAAGAAACTCATACAAATGAAAACCTTAAATTTGAAATCAAAGTATGTTGGGAACCACACTAGCCCCAAGTTCGGATGGCCAAAAAATGTTGCGGCCCAAGCAAAATGTTGAGGCCCGGGCTGCCCCACGTTTGGCGGCCACTGTATCCTGGTCCAAGCTGCAGCTCCGGTCTGTGGGTCGGGGTTCAGCAAGAGAGAGAGAGTGAGGATGGACTCAAAGAATGGAGACCAGACAGCGTATGTTTCAATCCCGTTTATTCTTCAGTCTCTCTTCCTCTAAGTGTCTGATTCTCTACTGTCTGCCTCTGCTTTTTATAAGTCTCACTTCTAAGCCATGCCTTTTGGTCACACCTTTAATCATGCCCTTAGGTCTTGTCTCTAAATCTGATCTCTACACTTCTAAGTCACACTCTTAAGTTACACACCTTTAATCTCACACACCTTTAATCTCACACACCCATGGTATCTAAACCAAGATTATCAGAGTGTGCTCCGTTGTTGTAGGCTATTGTAATCCAAGTCTCATGTCAGGGTATATGGCTCAAGATGGCTGCAAAGCTGATAGCCACTTTCTACTAAAAGTCGGCCCCCAACAAAAGTATTTTTGTACCATTTAAGAAATTATAACTTCAGCTTAATAACAATTATACAAATTTCCACCAATAGGTTATGGCTATGCAGTAAATCCTAGCTATACCTCCCTGTTCCTACAAAACCACTACTTTGCATTAGAAAGACAGCCCAATATTAACCACCTCAGTCCCCAAGCCCAGAGAATAGGAGCATCAACTCTTCATTAACTTTTTCAAGCTATGGGCATTGAGATATTACAAGAGGGGCAGGGGGAAGGGTAGATTGATAAGCCTCTGAAGTCTGTGTCTTCACTGCATCCAGCTGGAATTCCAGGACATCAGAGGTTTGAGCAGGTCTTCTCAGCTTGCTTGATGAGTAGATAGACCAAGGCTGTGTATTCTGCAATATACAATTCTCAAAACAAATTTAGTATCAAGATAATTTTTTTGTTTGAATTCTGGAATCTAGTCTTCTGGCAGCCTGCCTCTGTCATGTCTAATCCATATAATTCTGGGATTTTCTATAAGGGTATGCTCCCACCATCCTCCTATTTCTGCCTCCCTACTCTCAAATTCCACAACACTAGGGAATCCAACCTTTTAGGCACCAAGGCCATCCACTTCCACTGATGACTGACAATGCCACCCTCAACTTACTATACTGGTGGAGTCATGAGTCCTTCCCATTGAGTTCTTGGGCTGGAGATTTTAGAATGGCTACCCCAGCTTGTTTCTTAGGACCATTTGCTTGAAAAATTGTTTTCCAGTCTTTTACTCTAAGTTGGTGTCTGTCTTTGTCACTGAGGTGGGTTTCCTGTATGCAGCAAAATGCTGGGTCCTGTTTACATATCCAGTCTGTTAGCCTATATCTTTTTATTGGGGAATTGAGTCCATTGATGTTAAGAGATATTAAGGCACATTGATTGTTGCTTCCTGTTATTTTTGTTATTAGCAGTGGAATTATCTTTGTGTGGCTATTGTTCTTTGGGACTTCTTGGAAGAGGATTACTTTCTTGCTCTTTCTAGGGTATAATTTCCCTCCTTGTATTGGAGCTTTTTACTATTATCCTTTGTAATGCAGGGTTTGTGGAAAGATATTGTATAAAATTGGTTTTGTCATGGAATATCTTGGTTTATCCATCTATGGCAATTGAGAGTTTTGCTGGGTATAGTAGCCTGAGCTGGCATTTGTGTTCTCTTAGGGTCTGTATGACATCTGTCTAGGATCTTCTCACTTTTATAGTATATGGTGAGAAGTCTGGTGTAATTCTGATAGGTATGTCTTTATATGTTACTTGGCCTTTCTCCCTTACTGCATTTAATATCTTTCTTTGTTTTGTGCAATTGGTGTTTTTATTATTATATGAGAGGAGGTATTTCTCTTTTGGTCTAGTCTGTTTGGCATTCTGTAGGCTTCTTGTATGTTTATGGGCATCTCATTCTTTAGGTTAGGGAAGTTTTCTTCTATAATTTTGTTGAAGATATTTATTGGTCCTTTAAGTTGGGAATCTTCACTCTCAGCTATACCTATTATACTTAGGTTTGCTTTTCTCATTGTGTCCTGTGTTTCCTGGATGTTTTGTATTAAGCACTTTTTGCATTTTGTGTTTTCTTTGACAGTTGTGTCAATATTTTCTATGATATCCTCTGTATCTGAGATCCTCTCTTCTATCTCTTGTATACTGTTGGTGATACTTGGATCTTTGACTCCTGATTCTTTCCTAGGCTTTCTATCTTGAGATTTAGTCTCCCTTTGTGATTTCCTTATTGTTTCTACTTCCATTTTTATGTCCTGGATGGTTTTGTTCAATTCCTTCACCTGTTTTGTTGTGTTCTCTTGTAATTCGTTAAGGGATTTTTGTGTTTCCTCTTTAAGGGCTTCTACTTGTTTACCTGTGTTCTCAAATTCTTTGAGAGTGTTATTTATGTTCTTATTAAAGTCCTCTATCATCATCTCTAGAAGTGATTTTAAATATGAATCTGCTTTCTTGGTGATATGGGGAATTCAGGACTTTCTTGTGTGGGAGAACTAGGTTCTAATGATGCCAAGTACCCTGAGTTGCTGATATTCTTGGGCTTGTCTTTTGCCATCTGGATCTCCTTAGTGCTACCAGCCCTGTCTCTGACTGACTGAAGCCTGTCTTTCCTATTATCTTGGTTGTATCAGAACTGTGTGGGGTGGGTGTTACTACTGGGGTTAGAGCTGGGGCCCAAGATCTGCTCAGTGCTCAGGAACAGACAGGAAGGAACCAGTACTCTGGGCCAGAAGTGAATTTCTGGGCCCCAGTGGGTCCCAGTTACTCCCTGTTTGGGGTGGGTGTTGCTGTCTCCTTACCTAAGATACTGTCTGGGTTAGAACTCCTGGGAGGCCTGCTTCCTCTGGGTTTTGTGAGATTGGGCACAGAGCTGCAAGCCGGGATCTGCTCAGTGCTCCATCCCAGACAGGAAAGAACCCTTTTCATTCCTAATATGTTAAAAAGCTCTTGCTGTCAGTTTATGTTCAATTTTGCACATGCTTTTGCTGATATTACTGGAATGCTCATTTTTGTTTTCTTATTTTGTTACTAGGTTGAATGACATTTAGTTAGTTCATTACAGTTAGATAATAGTTAAATATATAGATGATCTATAGAGATGATGGATAATAGGTAGATACAAAGACAGACACATAGATAGATATATAGATGTGTGGATAGATAAAACATGGTATAATATAGACCATTGATGCTTCAAACTCAATATTTAGCTAAGAATGGCCTTGAGCCCTGCCTCTGTCTCCAATGTTGGATAATGGTGACACCACATGTCACACATAGTGATATGGGATTTTGTTTTCATTGTCACTATGGTCCCTCCTTTCATGAACATTATGACCCCTTCAGTCCTAACCAAGTTTATTGTTATGAAACTGAGTCTATAGACAACTATAACTTTGTTGTAGTTACTGATTCTTGTCAAGTGTGATCCTCATTCTTACTATTTCTGGTTCTTTCAATGTCTCTATTTCAAGGAAGACTCCATTACATGAAATTCTGTTTCCATTTCCTCTGTGCTTCTGTGAGCCAATAACAACATTACAGACAAGGGCCTTCAGTAAAGGGGGTTTGCATTAGGGGAGCACTAGAAAAATATTTGTGTATTTCTGGGATAAATTTATCTTTTTCTTTAAAATGTTTTTGAGATTGATGTTCTTATTATATTCTCAGGTAAAATGCTCTAAGGAAAATGTCTCAGAATTGTCTCCCCTGAGTCTCATGTTAAGATTCACTGCTGCTATGTAGTGGTCATAGACCTCCCAGTAGCTGTAGTTGCTCTTTCTGCTGCTTTGTCAGGTAAGTGACTGACTCTCCAAATTCTGCAGCATACTGTCCACATTCACATTGTCAGTTATACTACTGACCACTGTGAGCCAGGCACTGTGGGAACGGCTCTAGAGAAAACACACAGGTAGTTCCTGTTCTCTGAAAACTTAGGTTCCAGCAGGAAGATGCAATGAAGGAACACACAGGCTGTGGTGTGCACAGGAGGCCAGGCTCAGCATCCCTGGGAAGATGACATCTAGCAAGCTCTAGACAGAGATGCAGAAGACATATGTCCACCTTGGAGAACTGTCCAAGGCAGAGAACAAGAAGAGAAAAACTCCAAAGAGGAACCTTATGGAGGATGCTGCAGCTTAAGGGAAGTGAGGATAGGGAAGAGTCATATGATTGGGAAGGCACAGAGTCCTCCTTGACCCATGGTTTCAGTTAATATCTTCAACCATGGTCTGAAAATACTAAATAGCAAGTTCCTAAATATGTTGTTTCTAAGCTTTCAGTTGTGGATTGTTCTGAATAATGTGATAAAATCTCGTAGATCTTTTCTAGATGAAGCTAGAGCAAATGTACCATGGTATTGTTTTATAAAATAAACTTTAACCACATCAATAAATAATACATAAGTTTAAACGCAGACAAACATTTGCCAAAAAGATTTAGTCAGTGTAACATAACCTATTAACTAGTTCTGGAAAGTTTCAGATAAAAGGAATTTACACTCACCCTAACTGACTAATATTCTACAATACTAGTAACTAATAACTAATAATAACTATTATTAGTTACTAGTATTATAGGCCGCCACAGAAAATAAAATGTTATGTGTTCCTCATGATTTCTATGACATATTCTCTACCCAGGATATAAAATAACTAGCACTGTGAGGTGCTTCTGGACTTGCTACAAATCCACTTCTTAGGTATGTAGCCCCTGCCACTGCTGATCCTGTCACTCAGGAAGCCATATGTTTCATCTCCTTGGATGGGAATCCTAAAGCAAAAGAAAAAAAATTATTTCTGCAGATTCTGCCATTGCATTTACTTCTGCAATCGTATCTCACTCATCTTCAGTACTTATTTATAATATGAATCAGAAGCAGAGTCCACCAGAATCCAATTCACTAGTTTTGCACCTAGGGACTTTTACATCCTCCAGGTTAGATTTGATCACCACACCTCACTAACTTATCCATATTGAACCCTGTACTGAATGTACAATGCTTTGCTGCCATGTTCAAATGAACTGGAGCACTGGGTAGACTCACAAGAGTAATTTTCAATGCTCTCTTGAAGTATATTTACACATATGTAAGAGTGGGAGAAAATACACCACTTGGTAAATTGCTGAAAGGGCATTGATTATGGAGCTGACTGGTTCTTTGTTTTACCGTTCCAGTGAAATAAGTCTGTTCAAAATGGCCATGCTCACACTCAAGAGCTGTCCCCAGAATTCTTTGATGACAAGACCTTAGAGGATACTCTCAACACCTCTGGAGTCTCTGCTTCTGTGACTAGATACAGCCATGCAAACAGAGAACTGAAAATACTCAGGTTTAAAGTTCTAAAGTAGCGTCTGAGAGTTTCAGAGCTCTTGATGGACAACAGCAGGGCTGTGTACATCATACAAGGGCTGTTATCATCAAGGAAAGACTTTTCAAGTGGTGATAGAAGACAAAATTTACCCCAAATGCCACCATCATGCTAAATATTTGAAGTGAAATAACACTATGTAAACATTTTGAAGATGATGGCTTATGAATAGGAGAGTGTCCAATGACTTACATTTGTCAGGATGTAGAGTTTTCTGGGGATTTGCTGTTGTATGTAAACACACACTCTACCTCTGAGCCACACCTCCAGCTCACATGTTCATTTTTTTTCTTCCTTCCCAATATAGTTGGCTTCACATGAAACAGCCTTTTAACCCTCATAGCCACAACTCACACATCAAAATGTGTGTATGAGACTGCAGCAAGGTTTCAGATGATATCTTAGAAAAATAACAGATAAAATTTTCCCCTACCTTCTTCTTTTCCTTCCTATAACATATCAGAATGTATCTGCTGCTCTTTTAAATGTCTACTGAATTTCAAGATACAAGTGATCTCTGAAGGAAAATATTAAATAGACAAAATGATCCCCTAACTACTTTTAGTGGGACTATGTTATAGTTGTCCCCAGTTGTCATACCAAATACCACAAGGCTCTAGTGAAAGGGACAAATGCAAGGGGCAGTAAGGATGATGGCACTTCTTTCATCTGACTCTTCTTATGTTTATATAATAGTTTAGGATATACTGAGTAAGATTTGTTGGCAAATGTTTAACCTGTTCAGACTTATATATTAGTCACTGGATCAGTCAGTTAAAGTTAATTATATAAAATGATTCAGGCATTGGTGGTGCACATCTTTAATCAAAGAGGCAAAGGTAGGCTGATTTCCAAGTTCAAAGCCAGATTGGTGTAAATAGTGAGTTTCAGGGCATCTAGAAAAACCATGTCTCCAAACTCCATGATATCCAACAAGATCATGGAATATTTACTCCAGCTATGGCAGCAAAGTTATATAAGATTTTATCATATTATTCAAAACAGAGTACAACTAATCTCTTAGGAATCATATTATGGAACTTTCTAACCATGGGTCATGTGTTCTGTACCTTTCCTAACCATATGATTCCTCACTGTCATTACTTCCCTTTAGCTGCAGCTTTGGGTTCCTACTCCTTGAGCTTCCTACACTGAGATTTCCTCTCCTTACTTTCTGTCTTGAAAAGTTCCCCCAGGTGGCCATATGTGTCTTGCATCTTTGTCTAGAGTTTGCTGAATGTCATCTTCCCATAAATGCTGAGCCTGGCCTCCTGTGCACACCACAGCCTGTGTGTTCTTTCACTGCATCTTCTTGCTGGAACCTAAGTTCCCAGAGATCTAGAATTTCTGGTGTATTTTCCCTGGAGCCCTTCCCACAGTGCCGGGCTCACAGAGGTCAGTAGTATAACTGACAGTGTGAATGTGGACAGAATGCTGCAGAATTTGGAGAGTCAGTCACTTACCTGACAAAGCAGCAGAAAGAGCAGCTACAGCTACAGTGAGGACCGTGATCACTCCACAGCAGCAGTAAAGCTTAGCAGGAGACTCAGAGGAGACAATTTTGAGAAATTTTGCTTGGAGTATTTTCCCTGAAAATATAAATGTGAGAATGCCAATTTTAAAAATGTTTTATAGAAAAATATAAATTTACCCCAGAACCATGTGCAGATTTGTCTTGTACCTCGCTAGTGCAAAGCCTTTTAAAGAAGCTTTTAGTCCACCAGTGATGTCCTTGGTTCACAGAACATTAGAGGAAAGGGAGACAGACATTCTGTCATAGAATCTTCCAGTTATTGAACTAAGGGACAATTAAAGAGCAAGAAACAGAAAGAGTGAAGATCAGGGTGAAGGAGAAACCACAACAAGGTTATCTGTAAATCTGGCTCCATAGGAATAGACCTGGTTAGGACTGAGGGAACCATGATAGTAATAAAAAGAAAAAAATCAATGTGCCACAACTGTGGTTACCAGTACATGACAGTCAGGAGTTCAAGACCAAACTTGGCTAAATACTGAGTAAGAGGCTGATAGAACTATATTATAACCTGTTCTATCTATCCATGAATGTAGCTAACTAGATAATTTACTCTAAAGAACCACCTAATGATATATAATTCAATATATTACCAGAAAAATTAAAACAAGCATTTCTTCAAAATCAGCAAAAGCATGTTCAAAAGTCAAGGTAAATCCAAAATAACAACTCTGAACACATTAAGAATTGAAGGAAGTTCTTTAACCTGATAAAAGGTTTGTACTGGATAGGATTGTGTCACGTTGACACAAGCTAAATTCATTTGAGAGTAGGGAACCTGAGTTAATACAACACCTTCATAAGATTGGGTTGTAGGCAAGACTGCACTATATTTCCTTAATTAGTGGTTGGTGTGAAAGAACCCAGCACACTGTGGGTGACATCATCCCTGGGGTGGTCATCCTGTCTTCTATAAGAAGCAGCATGAACAAACTTCTAGGAGCAAGTTAGTAAGTAGCGCCCACAACAGCCTCAGCATCAGCTCCTGACTCCAGGTTCCTGCCCTCGGTGAACTCCTGCCTGAGTTCCTTCAGTGATGAACACTGCTGTAATAAACACTCTCCTTCCAAAAGTACTTTGGTCATGGTGTTTCCTCCAAGCAATAGAATCTCTAATTAAGACAGGTACCTACGATACCCCAATACAAAAATTGATGCAGCATGAATGCTTTACCCAGTGACTCAGAACAAGGCAAGGATGTCTGCTCACACTGTTCTAGTGTGACCCTGGGGGTTCAGGACCAAAGAACAAGAAAAAGAAATCACAGTCAAGCATCATAAAAAGAGATGAAAGTTTTGATAGTGAGCCTACATGGATATATCTACATATACAGTTCTAAACAGTCTATTACAGGGGCTCTAAAAGTCTTCAATGAGTTCATAATATTGCAGAAAAAAATATATCAATGCACAAAATAGTTTTCATTTTATACACTGACTCCTCCTGTTTCTCTTTCTTCTTTTATTTAAACATCAAGTATTTATTATTGAAAAGTTATATCATAAACAAAAAGCAGTATGATAAATTGTCAACTCAGGATAACTTGTCTCACAGAACTATGGGCTGTGTATACATATCTATGCAGGAAATAAAAATGTTTCAACTATGGGAAAATTTGGTTCAGTTGAAAAGCATCTACATTCTTATTGATCTTGATTTTTTGGTGAGTATGAACACTGTTTTCCAGGAAAACATTTTTTTTTCAGTAAAAGAAACAAGAAAAAAATTAATGTAATAGAAGAGGGTAGAAAGAAATAAAAAAGATAAAAGAACAAAACAGACAGCTTCCAAATACAGAAGAGGGGTTTCTTTGTAAATACAGAAATTCCACAGGATTGTTCATTTCCATAATTTAGCACAAACCATGCATGGCAGAAGATTTGGTGGTTGGGGATTCAATCTTGCCCTGCACTGCACCTTCTGCCTTCTATTTGAAGCAGATCTGCAAAGCTCTGGCACCACAGGGAACCTCAGAGCTGGGATCATTGAAAAATTAGAGTCTCCTTCACCTTGGGACATAAGGTGCATGCACTGCAGCAACATCCTCCTATTCATCAGAGTGTCCTAGCCAGGGAAACACACACACACACACACACACGCACACACACACACACACATACACACACATGCACACGCATGCATGCACACACACGCACACACACACATGCACACACATAGACGCACACACACGCACGCACACACATACATACACACACACATACACACATATGCACACACACGCACACACACATGCACACACACACAAAACAGGCTAAAGACACAAATAAAAACAAATATACAACAAAACCCAAAAATCAAGACCAAACAAAACAAATCCTATGTCTCAGGCTTTTGTAGTTAATTCATGACTCATTTCTCTTGTCCAGAAATATTTGAGTGTTAAATACTCCGATGGAGTAACTAATATAACAGATGTCTCCAAGCATCTCCACTCGTACAGAGACTCACTATGACAGGTTAACAGGCAGGATTCTCAGCTCTTCTGAGGGTCTCTGTTGAAACTTCCCTCTATTCCTTTAGCTTGATTCAAATTGCATTAAAATACATACCCGTTTCTCCCTCCTGAAGGCAGTCTGCAGCAGTGAGGTCTGTCTTCAGCATGCCTGTAGAAGCCTCTTCAATCTTTGCAGCACTCATCTATGAGCTGAGAGGAAGATCTGAGACTCAACTGAGCTCAGGAGGAGATTTGAAACAAAACAGTGTAGAGTTAGAAGGAGCCTTATGTACTGTCTGAGCTTTCTAGTAAGCACTTTACAAGCTCAGCCCAGACAGGTGATTCAAGTGTTCAGGTCATTCCTACATGTCTCATGTGACTCCTTCTCAGTCCTGAACACATCACCAGTCAGCACATAGTTTTCTGTCTGTTGGAGAAACAGAATTACAAGATAGGAGAATGTGACAGGAAATTAAGTGGACTTTAAACACAATAAATGAAACTACTAAATGCTTGATAATTGCAAAATGTTCCTTACTTATTATCACTGATTCTTTAGGAAGAATATTGCTTTGATGGAAGATGCTGTTATTAATTGGAGAAACTATTTATTTTGAAACAGGGTTTCACCTGTAGCTCTGGCTAGCCTCAGTCTCACTTTGTAGATCAGGATGGACTCAAGTTCTTGGAGAACAGCTTGCCTCTGCTTGTAAGTGCTAGCATTAAAAATGCAAGCCACCACACTCAGCCTATTTATTTTAATGTTGGAAGATTTTTACTCACAGAATCTCTATATTTGGCCACTCTCACAATCATCAGTAATTATGATATTGGTTAGAAGAACCAGGGCACTGCTGATATACAGATGAAGGGAAACACACAGCTACAGAACCATGACCTGTCCAGGGGTCTGTCCTAGGAGCAGCAGCTCCATCCTCAGTGGGCACTCCACAAAGAGTGCAGAAACAGATCCCTTTGAGAGATATTCTTGCATTATGGTTTACAGCATGTAAACTGGAAAGTTACAACATTTATGTCAGTGAGTGCTAGAGTGCACCAAAGAACTAAGTACAACAGATAAGAGAGGAACAAGCATATAGTGCATGTTGTAAAGAGCAATATATGCAGTGTAGTGGGAAAGTATATTGTGTTCTAGTTCCCCGAAGGGTTGGCAATGATAATAGACAGCAAAGTCCAGGTATAGCCACAATGTAATGGTGTGACACTTGCACTTTACCCACCGAGATTGGACGAATTACCTTATATCATTCTATTGGTCTTCTATAATATTCATAGCTACCTGTTCCACGCACCTCCCGTGTCCCCTTTAGCCCATGAAAGAGAGACACGGAGGCAATATTCGGGTGGTTACTACAACGAGGCTTTACTCCTTGTATAAGCAGAAGCGGAAAGACGAAAAGACAGGAAGAGGCACAGCTTAAATATACCCTAGAGTGACGTGTTCACTTCTGATTGGCTGTTCACTCATTACCCATAATATGCCCCGGGATGGGCAGTGACTTTTGGCTCGCTTTCTTGCCTTTGCACCTGTGCAGTCAGTTGTTTACTAGTGGGTGGACAGGATGTCCTTGCCATCTTGGAATGGCGAATGTTGACATACTCACTGCGGCTCCCAACATCTCCCCCTGTTTAAATTATTAATATGGAACAGCCTTTTGCCTATCAAGCGCAGCACCAATCAACATTCGAACTCAAGCCCTATCAAGCAAACTCCATCTTGGGGGAATAAGCGATCAAGAGCTTACATCCCGAAGATTCTCCCTTACCCTACCAGGTGCAATGGAAACAAGTCCTCTGGGTGCAAGGGCTAAGGGGATGTAAAGAGGAATTGACACCTGTCCCTGTGCAATGGAATATAGTTCCCAGGAGTGCAAGGGCTGTCAACCTACTATTCAGGTACCACAGCTATTCAGGCAAGGGCTGGCTGGACTTAGACCTCTCATCGATCCAGTGCAATGGGCTGAACCCTTGGGGTGCATCGACTGAGGGTCTCAGTCATCGGCTACTTTCTTAGCCTAGATAGTCAAATTTCAGGGGGAGATGCTTGCTCCAAGGCTGCGAGTGCTTGGGCGATAGTGGCCTTGTCACATTTTTGCTGGGCTCTGAGCTTACAGACCAACCATCATGAACACCAATCCACAACATAGGGCTGCATCAAACAGGCCTACCCCCACCCTTTTAGAAAGAAAGTAAAGGCAGAAGAAATTCAAGAAGTAAAATCACCAGGGGCAACAGGGTAGTCATCTTGCAATCTGGCTTCCTTCTTCACGATCTAAACCAGCCGCGTAGGGACCCAAATTGAATTTTCTTCACCTGTGGAATAAGCACAAACAGCCCCCCTTCCCGGGCCACAACAGGCCCTCAGCCAATCTTGTAGCCTCTTGTTCTTATGAGGGACAATGGCTGCACTTCATTCAGCTGTGGCATTTTCAAAAATCATCTGTTCTATCACCGGCATTGCTTGCTCTAAGCTCGCGGGGCACTCCCCGTGTGCCTGCCGTCGGGAAGCCGCTTCCCAGAGCAGACTGTCTCTCTCCTCTGGCTGTTATTCACGCCATGCTCCCTTGCTCTTGCTCTGCCAGGCTGCAAGCCGCTGCAGATAGCAGAGTGCAGACTCCCCTGCAACCGGTCTGACCCGGGCCCCATCGCAGCATCTCTGTTCCCACAGCCCGAGCCGAGAAGCACGGCAGGGGACCCTCAAGCCCTAGCGAGCTGCTGGCACCAGGACTGAGTGACTTAAGATCTTCCTTAGTCTTATCTCAGAACGGCTATCCTTTGCACAAGCAGCTACTTCCTCCTCTATGCTCTCCTCCTCGGAGCTGCCCAGTTCTATGGAGTCAGGCTCCTTAATGAAGTACGGGGGGGGGGGTCCTTTTGACCTCCACTCTCTCTCCACCCACCGGTGAAGGGTCCCTAAGCTTAACGAGCTCTGCAGTAGCCCTTGTTCCTTTTGAGTACTCTTTCCTATGGCCAGGCTCCTTGGCCTGCTTCTGTTGCCCAGGCTTTCTTGCCTGCTTCTCTTTTCCAGGCCCTTTGGCCTGATGCCGGCTAACACGCTCTGGTTCTGATAGCCTGGAGTGGACCAGTCTTGAAACCTCTTGACTTGCCCTAATAGCTGAAAGCAACGCAAACAAGAGGCTAGCTATTGCTGCGGCGGCAATGGGTGAATATCCACCCACAACGTAGGCTTCTACCCCAGGCATACCTTCCAGAGGTGTACCTCAATCCTGTAGTCTTTTAACCCACCCCAAAACTTGGGTGGTCTTCTGCGGCGCCTTGAAATTCCCGGGTTTCGGCACCAGATGTTCCGCGTACCTCCCGTGTCCCCTTTCACCCGTGGAAGAGAGACACGGAGGCAATATTCGGGTGGTTACTACAACGAGGCTTTACTCCTTGTATAAGCAGAAGCGGAAAGACGAAAAGACAGGAAGAGGCACAGCTTAAATACACCCTAGAGTGACGTGTTCACTTCTGATTGGCTGTTCACTCATTACCCATAATATGCCCCGGGATGGGCAGTGACTTTTGGCTCGCTTTCTTGCCTTTGCACCTGTGCAGTCAGTTGTTTACTAGTGGGAGAACAGGATGTCCGTGCCATCTTGGAATGGCGAATGTTGACATACTCACTGCGGCTCCCAACAGCTACCTGTGGCTATTTCAAACCATTTGGATCTGGTTTGTCCTCTTTCTTCTTCTTGTCTCCTCATTCTGTCTCCTCTGTCTCTCTGTCTGTGTCCTGTCTCTAAAACTCTCAGCCCGCCTTCTTTTTCCACTGCCCAATCACAGGCTCTAGCCTTATTTTTTCACCTGCCCTCACCTGCTTACAGACAGCAATCTACAAGTTGTCTCCTATCTCAGTCCAATGGTTGATACAAGCTAGTAAAGGTTGAAATGTCAGATTGTAAGTACATAAGACTGTTATAGAAAGGCAAACAAGAAAAGAGACCATGGATTAAGGAGCAAGATGGCAAATTTCTGAGTCAGGCATGCTTACCTCTGAGGCCATTATGTATTAAAATCTCTTTGAAACAAAGTATTATAAAGACTGGCATAACTGATGTTAACTAGAAGCTTTAGCACATGCTCCCTGTTATTACTAACTTCCTTCCCCAATCCTGAACATTGGCCAACATTTAACTCTCCTGGGCCCTGAGAAGAATGTCCTAATTTCAGCTGAGAAGCAGTTACAGAAGAGAGTGTGTCATCTCTTATCATCAACAAAAGGCAAGACTGTCAGGTCCAAAGAAAACCACCCATGTTCTACAGGACCCCCTTGGGTAGCAAGCACAGGCTGCTTTGGAGCAGTCTGGAATACTGGTCCAAAGCAGGGGCTCAAGCTGGTGGGTAATGCTGAAGACCTGAGGAAATTCCATCAGAAGCGTGTTTGTGTCATTTTGCCAATTATTTCCTGAAAAAACCTGAAGAAACAGTGAGTGGCAATTATTATGTGGAGTATGGAAACCAGTCTGCCAAGGATATTTAAGAGCCAGGGGCCCAAGAGGGACCAAAAATGAGAGTTCTGCAAAAGCGTTGGCCCCTGGCATTTGTAAGGTTTTCCCAGCTCATGAATGTATTTAAATGTTTCTTCTACTTGCCTGGACTGATTTGCATCAGCTTTTCAGGTCCAGGGACTATTGGCTCTGCAAGATCACCTGGTGCTGGATTTTTAAAAGCTGTTTTAGAGAAGTTTGCTCCCCCCAGTTGATTTCTCGATTGTGTGGGTCAGCTGATTGCAAATCTGCTGGGATGGATATACAGTAGGGACAGAAGGTAAAGTTAAGGAGCTTAGAGGGAAATTTTTATTTCAGTTCTACACTTGAAACTTCCGGGCCTGTGGTTCTGGTAGTTGGGTGTGTGTATAGAAGGAGACCTAATACCAGGGGAAGGAAATAGCCCACACTCAGGGGTAAGGAATGAGAGGAAAATCTTAAGCTGTTGATCGACAGGAGTCCTTATTTAAAGTCCATTTTGATTTGTGACAATGGATTCAAATCCAGACTCTCTGAAGCTTACATGATGGTTTTTACATTTACAAAAAAAAAAGATAAAGTTTTAGATATATTAGCAGGATCACTGTAATCTGCACTGAAATCCTCACAGTAGAAAAAGTAGCTAACTACTGTCTGTAAATAGTTGAAATAGACTCACACCTTAGAGCCATGGTGGAAGCTTGAGGGACCCAAAAGGATAGTTCAAGGTTAAAAGCATAAATAAATATGTATATTTATCTTCCCAATATATCTTTGTTTGTTTCTATCAATTATCTATCTAAAATATATTCTCTATATAAATATCTATCTCTATCATCTATACCTATCTGTATCTTTCTATAAGTTCTTATTGACTATTTCTCTATCTATCTATCTATCTATCTATCTATCTATCTATCTGTCTGTCTATGTATCCATCCATTTCTGATTAGAAAACACCCAATAGAAATTTTAAAATCTTGATTCTGTGACTATGATAATTGGAGCCAGTGCATTACCAAGGCTATATTAATAGCTTACTAGAACTCCATTAAAATGTTTAAACTCTGAACCTTTGGAATCTTAACATCATGTATTGCCTTTAAGACTTTTTTTCACATACCTCAAGTCACATCCTCAGACCTCTACAGTTTGAATTTGCGTACCTCAAGTCACTTCATTAGACCTCACATACTTTACATCCCTTTCTTAGACCCTCACAACTATAATGCATTTTAAGGCATTTAAAAATCCAATCATTTATTATGAGACATAGGTGGTTGATTACTGAGAGCAGTCATTAAAAAGCAAGTTATTTTAAGTGGAGGAATGAAGATGGTAAAATGTCAGTGTTACTAGCGTGATAGCCTGAGTCTGTTTTTACATTGAAACCTATTTTTATGAGTTTGTCCGTGTTAGAGTGAAGCCTGTGAGTCTGCCTTTTCAGCAGGAGACTTAGTAGTGTAGAAAAAGCAGGGCTTCATTTTTACATGTGAAATGGACTGACCAGGAGTGGAGGAGTTGGCTGAAATCAACTCATTGCTGCTAAACTGATAAAGCCACCTCTGACCATCATCACATCAGGAATCTGAATAATAAGTGTGAAGAATAAATGTGAGCAGGAAGTATAATCCAAATGACCTCTGCATCAATTACAACGACAGAACTACCTAGACAGCCAGCGCAGGCTCCTCCATGTGACCTTGAAGACTTTGTTGGTGGCAGAGGTCATCAGTCCTCAGCTGTCATACAGAACAGCATTAAGTTCTGCTCACACAGAGCATCATCAGCCTTTGGTCACCAGATGCAGAAGAGCTGAGAGACTTTGCTGTCAGTGAGGAACTTGAGAAAACCAACCTATCTTGTTGAGGCAGAATAGGGTAGTCAACACAACAGGTTCCTTAGTTTGCTTGGGACCCTGAAAACCTGTGAGGCCTGATGCAGTTCTTGGGGCAATGATCAGTGTTGCTACAACCTCAATTGCTGGTACCAGAAGCTAGCATTTTGTTTATTAGGGAAGCCTTTTCATTAAACACTTTAAATACCATATTCAGCAGATCTTTTTGAGGAGTTTGAGAAGTACACTTGATTGTAAACAAACTTTATTAGTTTTTACTTGTTACTTTAGTTTTTTACTTTTTACTTGTTTACTTGTTTTTTAGTTTTTACTTTTTACTTGTTACTTGCTTCAGTCTTAACCTGAAAACACATACAGAAGGCTAAAGCATGTCTTTGTAAATGAATTGCAATTTGAACTGCACACGACTACAGGCATAGCTGTGAGCACATTTGATCATTGTAAGGGGAGATATTTAGAAATCTGCCAGAGGCCATCTATCTAATCGGCGGGCGGCTTTGCTTAGCTCTTGCCACCATGTTTGGGACTAGAAGTGGTCAAAAGCCATGCATGCCACAGCTAAAAGTGGCCAGAGGCCAAGCATGCCACAACTAGACCCATGAGATACCAGAGTGGTATCTGGCTCTGCCAATCTACCACGCTGTCCCCACAAAGCTTCGCTGAGCCCCAGGAAACACCCGCCATCCTCATGGTACCAGGTATAAATAAGACTCTTAATGCTAAAGATTGTCCAATGGATTTATATATTTGGAAATGTTCAATTAACAAGATGCCCACACAATTAGAATTGTTACCCAATATCTAACCTTTTGATAGAAATTGTTACCCAGGACTGCTTTTGACTGCTTTTCCTCCTCCATGGTTGCTATCTTTTTTCTCCTCCCCTTCCTCTATTTCTCTCTCCTCCCAACTCCTCACTCCTCCTACCTTTCATACTGCCCAATCACAGAGCTTTATTGCAAATGCAGAGGGAAAATATCCCACTACAGATAATTTATAAAGTAACTGAACATTAATGTGCATGTCTTATTTATCTTTAACTGTTACAGCAAGTTAGTAGCAAGTTGTTATAAAAATAGGTTTGCTACAACATACGTAAGTTGAATTCAATTCTTCTTTATAAAAATAGAACTTATTAACAACATATGTTTACTGAATAGGGTAAGTTTAATAAAGGTTCATAAATTCCTACATTAATAAGTGTAAGTCTACTCTGGTAGTTTTATAGTTTTTTCCCTGTTAAGTTTGAGCCTTAAAATTTGAATTGATGATTAATTGAAGATCATTTGGTATCAAAACAAGCCATAAATGCAGTGCCAAACTATATTAAACCATAACTATAATCATAGGGACTGGCAACCTTGCTTTTCTGATACTTTCACAGTGTATCATTACAGAGCACCAAAGTTTCTTGCATGACTCAGTGTATCCAAATAGCTAAAGCTTAACAAGTTTAGCAAAGACAAAACAAACAAACAAACAAAAATCTCTACCTAATCTTCAAGTCAATTCCTGCTAGCCTGAATAGACCTTAAGAGTTTATAAATCTTATTTATCAGGCAAACATAATTTATCACACATATGTTGTTTCTGATCTAAAAATTTCAAGAAGCTCAGTTTTGAACACAAGTTAACAAAGATATAAGTGGGTAAACACACATCTCTAAGTCAGTTTCTGTTAACCAGAGTGGACTTACATTTATTAATGTAGGAATTTATGAACCTTTATTAAACTTACTCCATTCAGAACATATGTTAATTTTTATAAGAATTGAATACAACTTATATATACCATATGTTGTAGCAAATCTATTTGTATAATAATAGTTGAATCCAAGTTACATACAAGTATGTTGTAGCAGATTAAGATGATCTATATGCAGATTTTTATGGGGTTCACCTAGATCCATTACAACTCAAATGTCAGGTCAATACAGATGATGAAGAATTGCTGTAATCAAGCTACTACTGATTGATCAAGGCTACAGAACACATGCAGAAGCTGAACTGTGACCCCCAAGCCAGAATATCAGAGAACAATTAACTTATGAACCACAAATATCCATGACAAGTTATTGTTGTATTTTTCTACTAATGAGAATTTAGGGATAAAAACTTTCCTTTTTACAGTCCAACCAATCACATTCATTTGTTCTTTTGTAGTTAGGAACAGTCATTATGTTTCAGGGAGCAAAAGATGAATAACAGGAACTGTGGTTAAGAACAGTCAGAGTGCAAAGTTGGACAGAGATGATTTAGCATGATGAAAAGCATCTTCAAGTTATAGCTAGAAGATAATCAAAGAAAATTCAAATTTCTGAGTTTGTAACTGAGTAAGTCAGTGCTCCACCAGCTTATCAGAATTCCTTTGATCAATGTTAAAATCTTGAACTTTTGACATCTTAGTATAACAGTAGCATAGTGGGGGAAAGAAATCTGAAACATTTGCCATTTTTCATATACCTTAAATCACTTTCTTATATCTCCATAACTTGCATCTACACATCTTAGAAAATCATTTTTTAGACTATCAGAACTTACTTAACCTTTCACACCCTCAGACTGTTACACATCTTAGGACATTTTCTTAGGCCCTTAGAACTAGCATAGAGGGCATAGAGTGCTGGAGAGATGGCTCAGCAGTTAGGTCCTGAGTTCAATTCCCAGCAACCACATGGTGGTTCACAACCATCAGTAATGGGATCTGATGCCCTCTTCTGGTGTGTCTGCAGACAGCTATAGTGTACTCATATAAATAAAAGAATATAAATAATATTTTTTTAAAAAAAAAGAACTAGCATAGATTTTAAACCTTTTTCTAAAATCTAATCATTTATCAGAGACAGGCATAACTACTACTGAGAGCAGTCATTGCAAAGCAAGTTCTTTTAAATAAACAGTAAAAATTACAGTTGAAGCCTGTTTGTATTTTAATATGAAGCCTGTTAATAAGGCAAACCTGTCTGCCTTTTCTTATCAAGAGTCCCCAAGCTCCATCCACTGTTTGGCTATGGGTGTCTGCATCTCTCTGAGTCAGCTGCTGGGTGAAGCCTCTCAGAGGGCAGCCAAGCTAGACTCTTGTCTGCAAGCATAACTATCATTAATAGTGTCAGGGATTGGTGCTTGCCCATGGGATAGGTCTCAAGTTGGGCTGGTTATTGGTTGGCCATTTCCTCAGTCTCTTTTCCATCCCTATCCCTGCAATTTTTGTAGACAGGATTTTGTTTTTTTACTTATTCACTTTACATGCCTGCTCACTGCCCCCCTCCTGGTCACCCACTCCCACAGTCCACAATCCTTCCTGCATCCCTTTCTCCTCTGAGCTGGTGGAGGTCCCCCCTTCCAGGCACATCAAGTTTCTGTGAGGCTAGGTGAGCCCTCTCCCACTAAGGCCAGCAAAGGCACCATATAAATTATCAAATCTTTTAAGATGTTCATAATTATAGTTGTAGTCATGCTAAATACTACCATTATGAGTCACAGAAATAAACTCTATTTATAGCTTCCTCTTTTATGTTTTCAAGGCATAGTCTAAAGTAAATAATTAAATCCAGACAAGGATTGTTTAACTCAGATGTGCTTTATAGATACAAGCCCTCAAACATGTCAGAGATCTACTGAATATGGTATTTATGATGTTTAAACTTACTATGACAGACAGATCGTTGCAATGACCCCCAAGGTCTCCAAGAAGATAATGGACACAGCAACCAAAGCCTCCACCTGGATTGTGGTAATGCTAATCAATGGGAAGGGCTGCCCCAGTGCCTTGCCTACTCCTGTCTGGACACAGGAGGTGTCCCTTTTTGATTCCATAGTCCCTATGCTGGGGAGTCCCAGCTAACAACACCCCCATTGATTCTTGGTTGCCTCTTTTATCCCTGGTCTCTGATGAGAGACATAAATTTAAGGCAGTGATTCTCAATTTCTTTTAATGCTGTAATTCTTTAACATTAGTTTCTTATGTTGTGGTGACCCCAGTCATCAAATAAATATCTGATTTGTAGGCAACTCTAAGCTGTCCTTTTAAAAAGGGTCCTTTGACCCTCAGAGGATATAGAAACTATTCTAAGTTCCTCATCAGACTGCTTGCTTAAGGTCATTTTCTCATTGTATTATAAGAGAAATCCTTTAGTATCTAGTGTTTGGCTGTGGCTCTAATTTTTATCTTTAATTGACCTATTTATCAAGAGCACATATAAATAAAGATGTTATAATAAAATATCTGATAGAAAATGTCACATAACCTTACAAATTTAAACATTTTTAAAAGGTGTTTTTAAAATATCCAGCTTTAAATTATCTGTAAAATTCCAAAACTTTTAAAAAACGAAGTTTAAAATCCCAACTAGGTGTTTTTGCCATATCAAACATTAAGCACCCCCTTTTAAGAGTGAAGACACAGAGCACAACCATAATGTTTACAGAATGTTTAGACAACAAAACCAAATTTTAACAGTGTAAAAAATGTAGTGTCTCCAAAATCAATACCAAATGATTACATTGGTGTTACAATGTTTGGCTGACAGCAAGATGTTCTTCTATATGAATGCATGGAGGTGCAGCTTTAATACTTCATTAATCGAGCATTGTCTAAAATCCTATCCTTTACAAACCCATTTTTTTTTTTAAAAGACAGGACAGGAAGTATATACAGATCTTATCACAAATTAAAAGTATCTTTGGAGACCTGAATCCTTGGTCAACTCATGCCATGTGTTGTTGCCAAGAATGGCTTCAAACTTGAATTACTTGTTTTAAGTTTTGTTACAGATGTTACAGAATTTTAACATACCCAATAACTTAGAAACCAATAATCTGTAACCAAAACATATGAATCCTAGTAAATTATACATTTAAGATCAATCAGAAACAAACATGTGGTAGCAGTGTTGGCCTTCTAGCCAAGAGAGCAGTGCTCCAAGGTCAGTGCCAGAATATCAGTTTTTGTTGTCTAAATTCAGCTGCTTTGTTCTATAAATCCTTGAAATGAGTTCAAACTAAGTCAAGGGATGAACAGCTGGCAGATGACATTTGGCTTGTTTCTCTGAATAAAAAACAGAGCAACAATCAAGCAGCTAAATGAAACTACAGATGCAAAGTCACAGACATGGATAGACTAGCTTGCCAAGGACAACCAATAGACTTAGAGAGGAGATGAAAGAGAACAAGATGTCTCACAAACGGGACCCAGAACCAGAACCAGGTGTTCTTCCAATGGGAACCAGAGAAAAAGCAGAATCTTTCCTGACTTCCTCTTACTCTAGGAGAAATACTGAGACAAGTTTCTATTTTCTTGGATTCCAAAGAGATTCAAGCAAAACACAGAAGACAGGCATACTTCTGGAGGTTTTGGACTACAAAAATGAAGTCCCCAAATGCAGATAATCACAAATCTGGGACCTGGGTAGAGAGATTGGATCCCTGGCCAATGTATAAAATATTATAGGATCTGCTTATATACAAAACAACTCAATACCAGATCACTGTAAACGACAAAAATTTATTGTAATCAAGCCACTACTACTTGATCTGGGCTACAAAACACGCTCAGGAGCTAAACGGTGACCCCAAGCTTAAGTAAGAATGTAGGTTTTGCAATCCAACTAGTCAAATGCATTTGTTCTTTTGTAGTTAGGAACAGTCATAACGTTTTGGGGGAGCAAAGGATGATTAATGGGTGCTGTGGTTAGAAATGGTCATTTTTTCCAGTCATTTTGTTCTGGGAATAAAAAAAGATGAATAACAGAAGCTGTTCGGATATTGGGAACTCCTCAGCTGCCTTAGGTCCTGGGACCTTGGAAACCAAATGGCAGCACTTAGGACAAGTTTCTTTAGCTTGTTCCCAAAACTGCCGACTTTTTTGTTATATTTAAACTGACATTTTGTTATAGGTATTCTATATTTTTAAGACACACCCGTTACAAATCCTGAGATAAGAGAGTTTAAACGTGGTCATAAAGAGATTTCTGAGAGTAGAGAGTAGAGAAGAATTAAAAATAAGAGCATTTAGAGAGTAGGGAGCAGAGAAAACTTAGAGAAAAGAGATTTGGGGATAATGTTCTTGTGTGGTGGGGTCTGAGGTTCATATTGCAGCCTCAAGCCCAGCTCTCTGCATCCTGGTTAGTGTCAAGAATAGTGGTTGGTACACAGTCCTGTCACCACAGGTCAATGCAACACTCTTTCTAAGTTTCTTGTATCAAGATGAACTGTCTTCTCTAATCTGTGGGCCAGAATGAGGTCTCCTAAAAATTTCTTCTGTCAGTTATGTGGTCACAGAGAGATGCAGCAATACCACATATTATCCACCGTACCACTGAAAATTTTATCTATTTGCTTGACTCTCAAATACTTTTTTTATTTCCTACACATTCCTGGATTTAACAG